>NW_026894032.1:0-222855 GCF_032452875.1 Bos javanicus | reverse complement strand
GCTATCATGCACTGATCATATTGCCGCGCACTGATCACGGCCATCATACACTTATCACATGACTGACATGCACTGATCACGGATCGATCATGCACTGATCATGTGGCTATCATGCACTGATCACGTGGCTGATCATACACTGATCACGGTGCCTGGTCATGAACTGATCACGCGGGCTGATCATGCACTGATCACGGACTGATCATGCACTGATCACGTCTGATCATGCACTGATCACGTGGCTATCATGCACTGCTCACGTGGCTGATCATGCCATGATCACGCAACTACCATGTACTGGTCACATGACTGATCATGCACTGATCACGTGACTGATCATGCAGTGATCACGTGGCTGTCATGCACACTCACGTGGCTGATCATGCAATGATCATGTAGCTACCATGCACAGGTCACGTGAATGATCATACACTCCATCAGGTGACTGACTGCAACTGATCACGTGGCTACTGGCTGATGCACTGATCACGACTGATCATGCACTGATCACGCCTATATCATGCACTGATCACATGACTGCCTCATGCACTGATCACGTGGATGATCATACACTAATCTTGTGACAGATCATGCACTGATCACGTGGCTGATCATGCACTGACACTGTGACTGAGCATGGACTGATCACATGACTATCGTGTAGTGATCACGTGACTCAATGGCGCTGATCATGTGACTGATCATGCGCTGATCATGTTTGCTATCATACACTGATCATGTGCCTCTGGAGGCAATAAACAAAGAGCTGAGTAGGCAAGAATCAAACAGTCAGCAGGCAATAATCATGGAACTCAGGTGTGAGGAATCATGCTGCTCAGCTGGCAATAATCAAGCAGCTGAGCAGGCAGGAATTACGCAGCACAGCTGGACAAGCAGATGACAGGCAGGAATCGTGCAGCTCAGCTGGCAATTGTCAAGCAGATGAGCAGACAGTAATCACGCAGCTCAGCAGGCCCAGATCATGTGACTGAGCATGCACTGTTTACGTGGCTGATCATACACTGATCACGTGATGATCATGCACTGATCACTTGATATCATGCACTGATCACGTGGCTGATCATACACTGTCACGTGTCTGACCATGCACTGATCACGTGCTGATCATACACTGCACGTAACTGATTGCACTGATCACGTGGCATCATGCACTGATTACTGGCTGAACATGCACTGTTCACGGCTGATCACACACCTGTCACGTGACACATCATGCACTGATCACGTGAACTCATGCACTGATCACGGCTGATCATACTCTGCTCAGCAATCATGCACACATCACGTGGCTATCATGCACTGCTCACGCGGCTCGTCATGGAATGATCACGTAGCAACCATATACTGGTCACGTGATCGATCATGCAAAGATCACGAAATGATCATGCACTGTTCACGCGACTGATCATGTACTGATCACGTGACTGATCATGCACTGACCACGTGGCTATCATGCCTGCTCACGGGCTGATCATGCAACGATCACGTAGCAACCATGTAGTGGTCTCGTGACTGATCATGCACTGATCACTGCATTGATCCTGCACTGATCACGTGGCTCATCATGCACTGATCACGTGGCTGATCACACGCATCACGACTGATCATGCACTGATCCCGCGGCTGATCATGCACTGATCACGTGACTGATCATGCACTGATCACGTGATGATCATGCACTGATCACGGCTGATCACACACGTATCACGCGACTGATCATGCACTGACCACGCGGCTATCATGCACTGCTCACGTGGCTGATCATGCCATGATCACGCAGCTACCATGTACTGGTCACATGACTGATCATGCACTGACGTGACTGATCATGCAGTGATCACGTGGCTATCATGCACTACTCACGTGGCTGATCATGCAATGATCATGTAGCTACCATGTACAGGTCACGTGAATGATCATACACCCATCAGGTGACTGATCATGCACTGATCACGTGGCTATCATGCACTGATCACGAGACTGATCATGCACTGATCACGTCTATATCATGCACTGATCACATGACTGCCCATGCACTGATCACGTGGATGATCATACACTAATCATCGTGACAGATCATGCACTGATCACGTGGCTGATCATGCACTGATACCGTGACTGAGCATGGACTGATCACATGACTATCATGTAGTGATCACGTGACTTAATGGCGCTGATCATGTGACTGATCATGCGCTGATCATGTTTGCTATCATACACTGATCATGTGCCTCTGGAGGCAATAAACAAAGAGCTGAGTAGGCACGAATCAAACAGTCAGCAGGCAATAATCATGGAACTCAGGTGTGAGGAATCATGCTGCTCAGCTGGCAATAATCAAGCAGCTGAGCAGGCAGGAATTCACGCAGCACAGCTGGCAATTGTCAAGCAGATGACAGGCAGGAATCGTGCAGCTCAGCTGGCAATTGTCAAGCAGATGAGGACAGTAATCACGCAGCTCAGCAGGCCCAGATCACGTGACTGAGCATGCACTGTTCACGGGCTGATCATACACTGATCACGCGATGATCATGCACTGATCACTTGGATATCATGCACTGATCACGTGGCTGATCATACACTGTCCACGTGTCTGACCATGCACTGATCACGTGGCTGATCATACACTGATCACGCAACTGATCATGCACTGATCACGTGGCTATCATGCACTGACCACGTGGCTGAACATGCACTGTTCACGTGCTGATCACACCTGTCACGTGACATATCATGCACTGATCACGTGGCACTCATGCACTGATCACGGCTGATCATACACTGCTCACGTAACTCGCATGCACACATCACGTGGCTATCATCACTGCTCACCTGGCTCATGAATGATCACGAGCAACCATATACTGGTAACGTATATGACTGACATGCAAAGATCACGAAATGATCATGCACTGTTCACGTGACTGATCATGCACTGATCACGTGACTGATCATGCACTGACCACGGCTATCATGCTCTGTCATGGCTGATCATGCAACGATCACGTAGCAACCATGTACTGGTCACGACTGATCATGCACTGATCACGCAATTGATCCTGCACTGATCACGTGGCTCATCATGCACTGATCACGGTGGCTGATCACACATGTATCACGCGACTGATCATGCACTGATCCCGCGGCTCTCATGCACTGATCACGTGGCTGTCATGCACTGATCACGCGGATATCATGCACTGATCACGGGCTGATCATACACGATCACGTGACTGATCATGCACTGATCACGTGGCTATCATGCACTGATCACGTGGCTATCATGCACTGATCACGTGGCTGATCATGCACACGATCACGTGGCTGATCATGCACTGATCATGACTGATCGCACTGATCACGAATTGATCATGCACTGATCACGTGGCTGATCATGCACTGATCACGTGGCATCATGCACTGATCACGTGACTGATCATGCAGCTGATCACGTGACTGATCATGCACTGATCACGTGGCTATCATGCACTGATCACGTGACTGATCATGCACTGATCACGCGACTGATCATGCACTGATCACGTGGCTGATCATGCCCTGATCACGGCTGATCATGCACTGATCACGTGGCTGATCACACATGATCACGTGACTGATCATGCACTGATCACGTGGCTATCATGCACTGATCACGTGGCTGATCATGCACTGATCACGCGGCTACCATGCACTGGTCACGTGACTGATCATACACGCATGACTGATCATGCACTGATCACGTGGCTGATCATGCACTGATCACGTGGCTATGCATGCACTGATCACGTGGCTGATCACACTGATCACGTGGCTGACCATGCACTGATCACGACTGATCATGCACTGATCACGTGGCTGATCATGCACTGATCACGTGACTGATCATGCACTGATCACGTGGCCGATCATGCACTGATCACGGCTGATCATGCACTGATCACGCATGACTGTCCACTGATCACGTGGCTGATCATGACACATGGATGCTCACGCTGATCATGCATGATCACGAGCTACCATGTACTGGTCACGCGACTGATCATGCACTGATCACGACTGATCATGCAGTGATCACGTGGCTATCATGAACTACTCACGTGGCTGATCATGCAATGATCATGTATACCATGTACAGGTCACGTGAATGATCATACACCCATCAGGTGACTGATCATGCACTGATCACGTGGCTATCATGCACTGATCACAGACTGATCATGCACTGTTCACGCCTATATCATGCACTGCACTGCATGACTGCCCGCACTGATCATGACATCATGCACTGATCACGTGACAGATCATGCACTGATCACGTGGCTGATCATGCACTGATACCGTGACTGAGCATGGACTGATCACATGACTATCATGCAGTGATCACGTGACTTAATGGCGCTGATCATGTGACTGATCATGCGCTGATCATGTTTGCTATCATACACTGATCATGTGCCTCTGGAGGCAATAAACAAAGAGCTGAGTAGGCACGAATCAAACAGTCAGCAGGCAATAATCATGGAACTCAGGTGTGAGGAATCATGCTGCTCAGCTGGCAATAATCACCGGCGCTGAGCAGGCAGGAATTCACGCAGCACAGCTGGCAATTGTCAAGCAGATGAGCAGACAGTAATCACGCAGCTCAGCAGGCCCAGATCACGTACTGAGCATGCACTGTTCACGTGGCTGATCATACACTGATCACGCGATGATCATGCACTGATCACTATATCATTGACACTGATCATACACTGTTCACGGTCGACCATGCACTGATCACGTGGCTGATCATACACTGCTCACGTAACTGATCATGCACTGATCACGTGGCTATCATGCACTGATCACGCTGAACATGCACTGTTCACGCGGCTGATCACACACCTGTCACGCGACATATCATGCACTGATCACGTGGCACTCGTGCACTGATCACGTGGCTGATCATACTCTGCTCACGTAACCATGCACACATCATGATCATGCACCGCTCACGCGGCTCGTCATGGAATGATCACGTAGTAACCATATACTGGTCACGGATGATCATGCACAGATCACGAAATGATCATGCACTGTTCACGTGGCTGATCATGTACTGATCACGTGACTGATCATGCACTGACACGGCTATCATGCTCTGCTCACGGCTGATCATGCAACGATCACGCAGCAACCATGTACTGGTCACGTGACTGATCATGCACTGATCACGTAACTGATCCTGCACTGATCACGCGGCTCATCATGCACTGATCACGCGGCTGATCACACATGTATCACGTGACTATCATGCACTGATCCCGTGGCTCTCATGCACTGATCACGTGGCTGATCATGCACTGATCACGCAGCTATCATGCACTGATCACGTGGCTGATCACACACGGATCATGCGTGACTGATCATGCACTGATCACGTGGCTATCATGCACTGATCACGCGGGCTATCATGCACTGATCACGGCTGATCAGGCAATGATCACGCAGCTACCATGTACTGGTCACGTGACTGATCATGCACTGAGCACGTAATTGATCATGCACTGATCATGGCTGATCATGCACTGATCACGTGGCTGATCATACACTGA
The DNA here is from genome assembly GCF_032452875.1 of Bos javanicus. NCBI lineage: Eukaryota > Metazoa > Chordata > Mammalia > Artiodactyla > Bovidae > Bos > Bos javanicus. The sequence continues at coordinate 217,240 of NW_026894032.1, read as the reverse complement.
CACGTGACTGATCATGCCTGATCACGTGACTGACTGCACTGATCACGCGGCTATCATGCACCGATCACGGCTGATCATACACTGATCACGCGTGACCGGTCATGCACTGATCACGCGACTGATCATGCACTGATCACGCGACTGATCATGCACCGATCACGCGGCTGATCATGCACTGATCACGTGACTGATCACGCACTGATCACGTCTGATCATGCACTGATCACGTGGCTATCATGCACTGATCACGGCTGATCATGCATGATCACGCAGCCACCATGTACTGGTCACATGACTGATCATGCACTGATCACGTGACTGATCATGCAGTGATCACGTGGCTATCATGCACTACTCACGGCTGATCATGCAATGATCGCGTAGCTACCATGTACAGGTCACGTGAATGATCATACACCCATCAGGTGACTGATCATGCACTGATCACGTGGCTATCATGCACCGATCACGAGACTGATCATGCACTGTTCACGCCTATATCATGCACTGATCACATGACTGCCCGCGCACTGATCACGTGGATGATCATACACTAATCTTGTGACAGATCATGCACTGATCACGTGGCTGATCATGCACTGATACCGTGACTGAGCATGGACTGATCACATGACTATCATGTAGTGATCACGCGACTTAATGGCGCTGATCGTGACTGATCATGCGCTGATCATGTTTGCTATCATACACTGATCATGTGCCTCTGGAGGCAATAAACAAAGAGCTGAGTAGGCACGAATCAAACAGTCAGCAGGCAATAATCATGGAACTCAGGTGTGAGGAATCATGCTGCTCAGCTGGCACTAATCAAGCAGCTGAGCAGGCAGGAATTACGCAGCACAGCTGGCAATTGTCAAGCAGATGACAGGCAGGAATCGTGCAGCTCAGCTGGCAATTGTCAAGCAGATGAGCAGACAGTAATCACGCAGCTCAGCAGGCCCAGATCACGTGACTGAGCATGCACTGTTCACGTGGCTGACCATACACTGCTCACATGATGATCATGCACTGATCACGTGGCTATCATGCACTGATCACGTGGCTGATCATACACTGTTCACGCGTCTGACCATGCACTGATCACGTGGCTGATCATACACTGACTCCGGAACTGATCATGCACCGATCACGCGGCTATCATGCACTGATCACGCATGACTGCGCACTGATCACGTGCTACTATCATGCAGATCACGAATGATCATGCACTGATCACGTGACTGATCATGCACTGATCACGTGGGCTATCATGCACTGACTGCACGTGGCTGATCATGCACTGACCACGCGACATCACACCGATCACGTCGCCCGCACACATCACGTGGATGATCATGCACTGATCACGTGACTGATCATGCACTGATCACGTGGCTGATCATGCACTGATCACGTGGCTGATCATGAGTACACGGATCATCGCGCACTGATCACGTGGCTATCATGCACTGATCACGCATATCATGCACCGATCACGTGGCTGATCATGCACTGATCACGTAGCTATCATGCACTGATCACGTGACTGATCATGCACTGATCACGCACTGATCATGCACTGATCACGTGGCTAATCATGCACTGATTACGCTGATCATACACTGATCACGTGACTGATCATGCACTGATCACGTGACTGATCATGCACTGATCACGTATGATCATGCACTGATCACGTGGCTGATCATACACTGATCACGTGCCTGACCGCGCACTGATCACGCGGCTGATCATGCACTGATCACGCGCTGATGATCATGCACTGATCGGCTGATCATGCACTGATCACGGGCTATCATGCACTGCTCACGTGGCTGATCATGCCATGATCACGCAGCTACCATGTACTGGTCACATGACTGATCATGCACTGATCACGCGACTGATCATGCAGTGATCACGTGGCACGTCATGAACTACCACGTGGCTGACATGCAATGATCATGTAGCTCCATGTACAGGTCACGTGAATGATCATACACCCATCAGGTGACTGATCATGCACTGATCACGTGGCTGCCATGCACTGATCACAGACTGATCATGCACTGTTCACGCCTATATCATGCACTGATCACATGACTGCCCGTGCACTGATCACGCGGATGATCATACACTAATCTTGTGACAGATCATGCACTGATCACGTGGCTGATCATGCACTGATACCGTGACTGAGCATGGACTGATCACATGACTATCATGCAGTGATCACGTGACTTAATGGCGCTGATCATGTGACTGATCATGCGCTGATCATGTTTGCTATCATACACTGATCATGTGCCTCTGGAGGCAAACAAAGAGCTGAGCAGGCACGAATCAAACAGTCAGCAGGCAATAATCATGGAACTCAGGTGAGGAATCATGCTGCTCAGCTGGCAATAATCAAGCAGCTGAGCAGGCAGGAATTACGCAGCACAGCTGGCAATTGTCAAGCAGATGACAGGCAGGAATCGTGCAGCTCAGCTGGCAATTGTCAAGCAGATGAGCAGACAGTAATCACGCAGCTCAGCAGGCCCAGATCACGTGACTGAGCATGCACTGTTCACGTGGCTGATCATACACTGATCACGCGATGATCATGCACTGATCACTTGGATATCATGCACTGATCACGTGGCTGATCATGCACTGATCACGTGGCTGACATGCACTGATCACGCGCTGATCATGCACTGATCACGTAACTGATCATGCACTGATCACGTGGCTATCATGCACTGATCACGCGGCTGATCATGCACCGATCACGTGGCTGATCATGCACTGTCACGGACGGATCATGCACTGATCACGTGGCTGATCATGCACTGATCACGTGGCTGATCATGCACTGCTCACGTGGCTCATCACATGATCACGGACTACTGCACTGATCACGTGGCTTCATGCACTGATCACGTACTACCATGTACTGGTCACGTGGCTGATCATGCACTGATCACGCGATGATCATGCACTGATCTCACGTGGACTGATCATGCACTGATCACGTGGCTATCATGCACTGCTCACGTGGCTGATCATGCTGATCACGTGAGCTACCATGTACTGGTCACGTGATTATCGCGACATGATCACGTGGACTGGATCATGCACTGATCACGTCTGATCATGCACTGATCACGTGGCTATCATGCACTGATCACGCTGATCATGCATGATCACGCAGCTACTACATGGTCATGCATGTGACTGATCATGCACTGATCACGTGACTGATCATGCACTGATCACGTGGCTATCATGCACTGCTCACGGTGACTGATCATGCACTGATCACGTGGCATCATGCACTGATCACGAGACTGATCATGCACTGATCACGCCTATATCATGCACTGATCATGACTGCCCGTGCACTGATCACGTGGATGATCATCACTCATCATGTGACAGATCATGCACTGATCACGCGGCTGATCATGCACTGATACCGTGACTGAGCATGGACTGATCACATGACTATCGTGTAGTGATCACGTGACTTAATGGCGCTGATCATGTGACTGATCATGCGCTGATCATGTTTGCTATCATACACTGATCATGTGCCTCTGGAGGCAATAAACAAAGAGCTGAGTAGGCACGAATCACAGTCAGCAGGCAATAATCATGGAACTCAGGTGAGGAATCATGCTGCTCAGCTGGCAATAATCAAGCAGCTGAGCAGGCAGGAATTACGCAGCACAGCTGGCAATTGTCAAGCAGATGACAGGCAGGAATCGTGCAGCTCAGCTGGCAATTGTCAAGCAGATGAGCAGACAGTAATCACGCAGCTCAGCAGGCCCAGATCACGTTGAGCATGCACTGTTCACGTGGCTGATCATACACTGACGTGATGATCATGCACTGATCACTTGATATCATGCACTGATCACGTGGCTGATCATACACTGTCACGTGTCTGACCATGCACTGATCACGGCTGATCATACACTGCTCACGCAACTGATCATGCACTGATCACGTGGCTATCATGCACTGATCACGTGGTTGAACATGCACTGTTCACGGCTGATCACACACCTGTCACGACATATCATGCACTGATCACGTGGCACTCATGCACTGATCACGGCTGATCATACTCTGCTCACGTAACATCATGCACACATCACGGCTATCATGCACTGCTCACGTGGCTCGTCATGGAATGATCACGAGTAAACATATACTGGTAACGTGACTGATCATGCAATGATCACGTAATGATCATGCACTGTTCACGTGACTGATCATGTACTGATCACGCGATGATCATGCACTGACCACGTGGCTATCATGCTCTGCTCACGTGGCTGATCATGCACTGATCATGACTGATCATGCACTGATCACGTGGCCATCATGCACTGATCACGTGGCCATCACACTGATCACGTGGCTGATCACACACTGTCACGTGACTATATCATGCACTGATCACTCATGCACTGATCACGTGGCTGACCGCGCACTGATCACGTATATCATGCACATCACGTGGATTATGCACTGATCATGTGGCTGTCATGCACTGATCACGTAGCTATCATACACTGATCACGTGGCTGATCATGCACAGACGGCAATGACTGATGCACTGATCACGGATGATCATGCACTGATCACGCGACTGATCATGCACTGATCACGTGGCTATCATGCACTGATCATGTGGCTGATCAGGCAATGATCACTGTAGCAACCTGTATCACGTGGCTGATCATGCACTGACACGCATTGACTGCACATCATGTGGCTCATCATGCACTGATCACGTGGCTGATCATGCACTGCGCTCACGCGGCTGATCATGCACCGATCACGTGGCTATCATGCACTGACTACGTGGCTATCATGCACTGATCATGCTGATCATACACTGATCACGTGGCTGATCACGCAATGATCACGTGGCTACTCATGCACTGGTCACGTGACTGATCATGCACTGATCACGAATTATCCTGCACTGATCACATGGCTCATCACGACTGATCATGCTGATCACACTGATGATCACGGATGATCATGTACAGATCACGTGACAACTTCGCGAATGATCACGCGGCTATCACTGATCGCGACATCATGCACTGATCACTGGCTGATCATGTACTGATCACGTGACTGATCATGCACTGATCACGTGGCTGATCATGCACTGATCACGCGGCTATCATGAACTACTCACGTGGCTGATCATGCAATGATCACGAGCTACCATGTACAGGTCACGTGAATGATCATACACCCATCAGGTGATTGATCATGCACTGATCACGTGACTGATCATGCACAGATCACGAGACCGATCATGCACAGTTCACGTCTAATCATGCACTGATCACATGACTATCATACACTAATCTCGTGCAGATCATGCACTGATCACGCGGCTATCATGCACTGATACGTGACTGAGCATGGACTGATCACATGATTGATCATGTAGTGATCACGTGGCTTATCATGCGTTGATCATGTGACTGATCATGCGCTGATCATGTTTGCTATCATACACTGATCATGTGCCTTGGAGCAATAAACAAAGAGCTGAGTAGGCACGAATCAGTCAGCAGGCAATAATCATGGAACTCAGCTGTGAGAAATCATGCTGCTCAGCTGGCAATAATCAAGTAGCTGAGCAGGCAGGAATTACGCAGCACAGCTGGCAATTGTCAAGCAGATGACAGGCAGGAATCGTGCAGCTCAGCTGGCAATGTCAAGCAGATGAGCAGACAGTAATCACGCAGCTAGCAGGCCCTGATCACGTGACTGAGCATGCACTGTTCACGTGGCTGATCACAACTATCACGTGACTGATCATGCACTGATCATGTGGATGATCATGCACTGATCACGCGGCTATCATGCACTGTTCACGTGGCTGATCACACTGATCACGTGGCTGATCATGCACTGATCACGTGTCTGATCATGCACTGATCACGTGACTGATCATGCACTGATCACGTGGCTGATCATGCACTGATCACGTGGCTATCATGCACTGTCTCGTGGCTGATCGCGCTGATCACGAGCGTCAGCGCACCGGGTGATACATGACTGATCATGCACTGATCACGTGACTGATCATGCACTGATCACGTGGCTGATCATGCACTGATCACGTGGCTACATGCACGATCACGTGGCTGATCATGCATGATCACGCAGCTACCATGTACTGGTCACGTGACTGATCATGCACTGATCACGTGACTGATCACTGCGAATGTGACGATCATGCACTGATCACGTGGTCTGATCATGCACACGATCACGTGGCCATCGATCATGCACTGATCACGTGGCTGATCATGCTGATCACGCAGCTATCATGCACTGATCACGTGGCTGATCATGTACTGATCACGTGACTGATCATGCACTGATCGTGGTTGATCATGCACTGATCACGGCTATCATGCACTGCTCACGTGGCTGATCATGGCACGATCACGCAGCTATCATGCGTACTGGTCACGGACCGATCATGCACTGATCACGTGACTGATCAGGCACCGATCATGTGGCTGACACACTGATCACGTGGCTGACATCACTGATCACGTGACTGGTCATGCACTGATCACGCAATATCATGCACTGATCACGTGACTGATCATGCACTGATCTCGTGGCTGATCATGCAATGATCACGCATGATCATGCACTGCTCACGTGGCTGATCATGCCATGATCACGAGCTACCATGTACTGGTCACATGACTGATCATGCACTGATCACGTGACTGATCATGCAGTGATCACACGCTGGCTCATCATGAACTATCACGGCATCATCACTGATCATGCACAGGTCACGTGAATGATCCACCCATCAGGTGACTGATCATGCACCGATCACGGCTATCATGCACTGATCACGACTGATCATGCACTGTTCGCCTATATCGCTACTTCGATCACATGACTGCCTGCACTGATCACGGATGATCATACACTAATCTTGTGACAGATCCTGCACTGATCACGTGGCTGATCATGCACTGATCACGTGACTGAGCACACTGATCACGTGACTGATCATGTACTGATCACGTGGCTTATCATGCGCTGATCACGTGACTGATCATGCACTGATCACGTGGCTATCATGCACTGATCATGTGGCTGATCACACACGGATCACATGACTGATGCAGTGATCACGCATCATGCATGGAATCACGTGCTATCATGCACTGATCACGTGGCTGATCAGGCAATGATCACGTGGCTACCATGTAGTGGTCACGCAGGACTTATGCACTGATCACGCAATTGATCATGCACTGATCACGTGGCTGATCATGCACAGATCACGCTGATCATACACTGATCACGTAACTGATCATGCACTGATCACGTGACTGATCATGCACCGATCACGCGGCTATCATGCACTGATCACTTGGCTGACATACACTGATCATGTGCCTGGTCATGCACTGATCACGCGGCTGATCATGCACTGATCACGTGATTGATCATGCACTGATCATGTGGTTGATCATGCACTGATCACGTGGCTATCATGCACTGCTCACGTGGCTGATCATGCCCTGATCACGCGGCTACCATGTACTGATCACATGACTGATCATGCACTGATCACGGGACTGATCATGCAGTGATCATGGCCGTCATGCACTACTCACGCTGATCATGCAATGATCATGTAGCTACCATGTACAGGTCACGTGAATGATCATACACCCATCAGGTGACTGATCATGCACTGATCACGTGGCTATCATGCACTGATCACGAGACTGATCATGCACTGCTCACGCCTATATCATGCACTGATCACATGACTGCCTGCACTGATCACGTGGATGATCATACACTAATCAGATAGATCATGCACTGATCACGCGGCTGATCATGCACTGATACCGTGACTGAGCATGGACTGATCACATGACTATCATGGTGATCACGACTTAATGGCGCTGATCATGTGACTGATCATGCGCTGATCATGGCTATCATACACTGATCATGTGCCTCTGGAGGTAAACAAAGAGCTGAGTAGGCACGAATCAAACAGTCAGCAGGCAATAATCATGGAACTCAGTGTGAGGAATCATGCCGCTCAGCTGGCAATAATCAAGCAGCTGAGCAGGCAGGAATTACGGCACAGCTGGCAATTGTCAAGCAGATGACAGGCAGGACCGCAGCCCAGCTGGCAATTGTCAAGCAGATGAGCAGACAGTAATCACGCAGCTCAGCAGGCCCAGATCACGTGACTGAGCATGCACTGTTCACGTGGCTGGTCATACACTGATCACGTGATGATCATGCACTGATCACTTGGATATGATGCACTGATCACGTGGCTGATCATACACTGTTCACGTGTCTGACCATGCACTGATCACGCGGCTGATCATACACTGCTCACTTAACTGATCATGCACTGATCACGTGGCTATCATGCACTGCCTGATCATGGGCTGATCTGCGATCACGTGACATCCATGCACTGGTCACGTGACTGATCATGCACTGATCACGTGACTGATCCTGCACTGATCACGTGGCTCATCATGCACTGGACGCTGATCACGCACGTATCACGCGATGATCATGCACTGATCACGCGGCTGACCATGCACTGATCACGGCTGATCATGCACTGATCACGTGGCTGATCATGCACTGATCACGGATGATCATGTACTGATCACGTGGACTGATCATGCACTGATCACGTGGCTATCATGCACTGATCACGCGGCTGATCATGCATGATCACGTAGCTACCATGTACTGGTCACATGACTGATCATGCACTGATCACGTGGATCGACTGCACTGACCCTGCTGATCATGCACTGATCACGGCTATCATGCACCGTCACGGACATCATGCGTCATGATCACTAGCCACCATGTACTGGTCATACGTGACTGATCATGCACTGATCACGTGATGATCATGCACTGATCACGGCTTATGCTCATCACGTGCTGATCATGCAACGATCACGTGCTATCATGCACTGATCACGGCTGATCATGCACTGTTCCGCTCATCATGCACTGATCACATGACTGCCCGCACTGATCACGTGGATGATCATACACTTTGTGACAGATCATGCACTGATCACGTGGCTGATCATGCACTGATACCGTGACTGAGCATGGACTGATCACATGACTATCATGTAGTGATCACGTGACTTAATGGCGCTGACCATGTGACTGATCATGCGCTGATCATGTTTGCTATCATACACTGATCATGCCTCTGGAGGCAATAAACAAAGAGCTGAGTAGGCACGAATCAAACAGTCAGCAGGCAATAATCATGGAACTCAGGTGTGAGGAATCATGCTGCTCAGCTGGCAATAATCAAGCAGCTGAGCAGGCAGGAATTACGCAGCACAGCTGGCAATTGTCAAGCAGATGACAGGCAGGAATCGCAGCTCAGCTGGCAATTGTCAAGCAGATGAGCAGACAGTAATCACGCAGCTCAGCAGGCCCAGAACACGTGACTGAGCATGCACTGTTCACGTGGCTGATCACACTGATCAATGATCATGCACTGATCACTTGATATCATGCACTGATCACGTGGCTGATCACACTTCACGTGTCTGACCATGCACTGATCACGTGGCTGATCATACACTGCTCACGTAACTGATCATGCACTGATCACGCGGCTATCATGCACTGAACACGTGGCTGAACATGCACTGTTCACGTGGCTGATCACACACCTGTCACGCGATATATCATGCACTGATCACGTGGCACTCATGCACTGATCACGCGGCCGATCATACTGCTCACGTAACTCATGCACACATCACGTGGATATCATGCACTGCTCACGTGGCTCGTCATGGAAGGATCACGAAGCTACCATATACTGGTCACGTGACTGATCATGCACGATCACGTAAATGATCATGCACTGGTCACGGGACCGATCATGTACTGATCACGTGATGATCATGCACTGATCACGTGGCTATCATGCACTGATCACGTGGCTGATCATGCAACGATCACGTGACTGATCATGCACTGATCACGTGACTGATCATGCACTGATCACGCGGGCTGATCACACACCTATCACGTGACTGATCATGCACTGATCACGTGGGCACTATCACACTGCACGTGGCTGACTACACTGGATATCACGAATCTGCACATCACGCGGCTATCATGCACTGATCACGTGGATATCATGCACCTGACTCACGATTTCCACACGGCTTCCATGCACTGATCATGCACTGATCACGTAGCTCATGCACGATCACGCGGCTATCATGCACTGATCACGCGGCTGATCATGCAATGATCACGAAAGGCATGTACTGGTCACGTGACTGATCATGCACTGATCATGTAATTGATCATGCACTGATCACGCGACTGATCATGCACTGATCACTGATCATGCACAGATCACGTGACTGATCATGCACTGATCACGTGGGCTATCATGCACTGCTCACGTGGGCTGACATGCAACGATCACGCAAGCTACCATGTACTGTCACGTGACTGATCATGCACTGATCACGTAATTGATCATGCACTGATCACCTGGCTTATCATGCATTGATCATGTGACTGATCATGTGCTGATCATGTTTGGTGTCACACTGATCATGTGCCTCTGGAGGCAATGAACATAGAGCTGAGTAGGCAGGAATCACCAGCAGGCAATAATCATGGAACTCAGCTCTGAGAATCATGCTGCTCAGCTGGCAATAATCAGCAGATGAGCAGGCAGGAATTACGCAGCACAGGTGGCAATTGTCAACAGATGACAGGCAGGAACGTGCTCAGCTGGCAATTGTCAAGCAGATGAGCAGACAGTAATCACGCAGCTCAGCAGGCCCTGATCACGTGACTGAGCACTGTTCACGTGGCTGATCACACACTGATCACGTGACTGATCATGCACTGATCATGTGATGATCATGCACTGATCACTTGGCTATCATGCACCGATCACTTGGCTGATCATACTGATCACGTGCCTGATCATGCACTGATCACGCGGCTGATCATGCACTGATCACGACTGATCATGCACTGATCACGTGGCTGATCATGCACGACTATGTGCTGATCAACGCCATGTGGCTGATCACGCATGCATGATCACCAGCTACCATGTACTGGTCATGATGACTGATCATGCACTGATCACGTGACTGATCATGCACTGATCACGTGACTGATCATGCACTGATCACGTGGCTATCATGCACTGATCACGTGGCTGATCATGCATGATCAATACGCAGCTACCATGTACTGTCACATGATCACGGCACGATCATCATGGACTGGATGCACTGATCGTGACTGATCATGCACTGATCACGCACTGATCATGCACTGATCACGTGGCTATCATGCATCAGCGTACGTACATCATGGCGATCACGCACAATGCACATGTATCACGTGACTGATCATGCACTGATCACGCACTGATCATGCACTGATCTCGTGGCTGATCATGCACTGATCACGTGGCTATCGTCATGCACGTCAATGGCTGATCATGCATGATCACGCAGCTACCAGCACTGGTCACATGACTGATCATGCACTGATCACGGATGATCATGCACTGATCACGTGGCTATCACCGATCACGGCTATCATGCACTGTCACACGTGGCTGATCATGCATGATCACGTAGCTACTATGTACAGGTCACATGACTGATCATGCACTGATCACACTGCACAGGACTGACATGCACTGATCACGTGGCTGATCATGCACTGATCACGTGGCTGATACATCAGCAACGATCACCGCAGGTCACGGCAATGTGAATACCAGACTGATCACACTGATCACGTCTATATCATGCACTGATCACATGACTGCCCGCACTGATCACGTGGATCATACACTAATTATGTGACAGATCATGCACTGATCACGTGGCTGATCATGCACTGATACCGACTGAGCATGGACTGATCACATGACTATCATGTAGTGATCACGTGACTTAATGCTGATCATGTGACTGATCATGCACTGATCATGTTTGCTATCATACACTGATCATGTGCCTCTGGAGGCAATAAACAAAGAGCTGAGTAGGCACGAATCAAACAGTCAGCAGGCAATAATCATGGAACTCAGTGAGGAATCATGCTGCTCAGCTGGCAATAATCAAGCAGCTGAGCAGGCAGGAATTATGCAGCACAGCTGGCAATTGTCAAGCAGATGACAGGCAGGAATCGTGCAGCTCAGCTGGCAATTGTCAAGCAGATGAGCAGACAGTAATCACAGCTCAGCAGGCCCAGATCACGTGACTGAGCATGCACTGTTCACGCAGCTGATCATACACTGATCACGTGATGATCATGCACTGATCACTTGGATATCATGCACTGATCACGTGGCTGATCATACACTGTTCACGTGTCTGACCATGCACTGATCATGGCTGATCATACACTGCTCACGTAACTGATCATGCACTGATCACGGCTATCATGCACTGATCACGTGGCTGAACATGCACTGCTCACGCTGATCACACCTGTCACGTGACATATCATGCACTGATCACGTGGCACTCATGCACTGATCACGTGGCTGATCATATTCTGATCACGTAACTCATGCACTGATCACGTGGCTATCATGCACTGCTCACGTGGCTGATCATGCAATGACTGGCGATCATGTACTGGTCACGTGACTGACCATGCACTGATCACGTAATTGATCCTGCACTGATCACGTGGCTCATCATGCACTGATCACGGACTGATCATGCACTGATCACGTGGCTATCATGCACTGATCACGTGGCTGATCATGCACTGATCACGTATCTGACGCACTGATCACGTGGCTGATCACACACGGATCACGACTGATCATGCACCGTCACGTGGCATATGCGTACTGATCACGTACCATGCACTGATCACGTGCTGATCATACTCTGCTCACGAACTCATGCACTGATCACGTGGCTATCATGCACTGATCATGCGGATATCATGCACTGATCATGCATGGGATCATACACTGATCACGGACTGATCATGCACTGATCACGCATGATCACAATCACGCGGCTATCATGCACTGATCACGCGGCTGATCATGCAATGATCACGAGCTACCATGCACTGGTCACGTGACTGATCAGGCACCGATCAGGTGACTGATCATGCACTGATCACGTGATGATCATGCACCGACGTGACTGATCATGCACTGATCACGACTGATCATGCACTGATCATGACTACTGCACATGCCACGGGTGATTGACATGCACTGACACGCAGCTGCCTGCTGCATGACTGACCATGCACTGATCATGCAACATGACTGATCATGCACTGATCACGTGGCTTATCATGCACTGATCATGTGACTGATCATGCGCTGATCATGTTTGCTATCATACACTGATCATGTGCCTCTGGAGGCAATGAACAAAGAGCTGAGTAGGCACGAATCAGTCAGCATATAATCATGGAACACAGCTGTGAGAAATCATGCTGCTCAGCTGGCAATAATCAAGCAGCTGAGCAGGCAGGAATTACGCAGCACAGCTGGCAATTGTCAAGCAGATGACAGGCAGGAATCTGCAGCTCAGCTGGCAATTGTCAAGCAGATGAGCAGACAGTAATCACGCAGCTCAGCAGGCCCTGATCACGTGACTGAGCATGCACTGTTCACGTGGCTGATCATGCACTGATCACGTGACTGATCATGCACTGATCACGTGGCTGATCATGCACTGATCACGTGCTGATCATGCACTGATCACGTGGCTGATGCACTGATCACGTGGTTGATCATGCACTGATCACGCATGATCATGCACTGATCACGTGGACTGATCATGCACTGATCACGTCTGGATCAACATGCACTGACACGTGGCTATCACGCACTGTCACGTGGCTGATCATGCATGATCACGTAGCTACCATGCACTGGTCACGTGACTGATCATGCACTGATCACGCGGATGATCATGCACTGATCACGTGCTGATCATGCACTGATCACGCGGCTGATCATGCACTGATCACGTGGCTGATCATGCGAACTGATCATCAGCTGACCATGTACTGGTCATGCATGATCGATCATGCACAGATCACGGGATGATCACACTGATCAGCATGATCATGCACTGATCACGTCTGATCATGCACTGATCACGTGGCCATCATGCACTGCTCACGTGGCTGATCATGCAAGATCACGAGTTGCCATGTAACTGGTCACGTGACTGATCATGCACTGATCACGTACTGATCACGCACTGATCACGGGCTGATCATGCACTGATCACGGCTATCATGCACTGATCACGTGGTTGATCATGCATGATCACGTAGCTACCATGTACTGGCCGCTACGACTGCACATGCACTGATCACGTGGCTGATCATGCACTGATCACGGCTGATCATGCACTGATCACGTGACTGACATGCACTGATCACGTGGCTGATCATGCACTGATCACGTGGCTGATCATGCACTGATCACGTAACTGATCATGCACTGATCACGTGACTGATCATGCACTGATCACGTGGCTATCATGCAGACTGCTCACTGGCTGATCATCATGCCATGATCATGAGCATCGCACTGTCACATGACTGATCATGCACTGATCACGTGATGATCATGCACATGATCACGTGGCTATCATGCACTACTCACGTGGCTGATCATGCAATGATCACGAATCAATATGTCATGCAAGGTCACGTGAATGATCATGCACTGATCACGTGACTGATCATGCACTGATCACGTGGCTATCATGCACTGACTGGCAGACATGCACTGATCACTGCCATATCATGCACTGATCATACATGACTGCATGCACTGACTGATCACGTGGCTGATCATACTGATCACTAGACTGATCATGCACTGATCACGTGGCTGATCATGCACTGATCACGTGGCTGATCACACATGATCACGTGACTGATCATGCACTGATCACGTGGCTATCATGCACTGACACGTGGCTGATCATGCACTGATCACGTGGCTATCATGCACTGATCACGTGGCTGATCACACACGATCACATGACTGATCATGCACTGATCACGTGGGCTATCATGCACTGATCACGTGCTATCATGCACTGATCACGGGCTGATCATGCAATGATCAATGAGCTATCATGCACTGATCACGTGACTGATCATGCACTGATCACGAATTGATCATGCACTGACGTGGCTGATCATGCACTTCACGTTGCTGATCATGCACTGATCACGTGGCTGATCATGCACTGATCACGTGACTGATCATGCACTGATCACGTGGCGATATCATGCACTGATCACGTGACTGATCATGCACTGATCACGTCTGATCATGCACTGATCACGTGGCTATCATGCACTGATCACGTGGCTGATCACATGATCAACAGCTACCATGCACTGATCACGTGACTGATCATGCACTGATCACGTGACTGATCATGCACTGATCACGTGACTGATCATGCACTGATCACGGGCTATCATGCACTGATCACGTGGCTGATCATGCATGATCACGACTGATCATGCACTGATCACATGACTGATCATGCACTGATCACGACTGATCATGCACTGATCGTGCACTGATCATGCACTGATCACATGGACTGATCATGCATGATCACGTGGCTATCATGCACTGATCACGTGGCTGATCATGCATGATCACGTGAGCTGATCATGCACTGATCACGTGACTGACATCATGCACTGATCACGTGACTGATCATGCACTGATCACGTGGACTGATCATGCACTGATCACGTGTGCTATCATGCACTGATCACGTGGCTGATCATGCACTGATCACGTAGCTATCATGCACTGATCACATGACTGATCATGCACTGATCACGTGACTGATCATGCACTGATCACGTGGCTATCATGCACTGATCACGGCTGATCATGCACTGATCACGTGGCTGATCATGCACTGATCACGTGGCTGATCATGCACTGATCACGTGACTGATCATGCACTGATCACGTGGCTGATCATGCACTGATCACGTGGCTATCATGCACTGATCACGCTGATCATGCATGATCACGTGGCTATCATGCACTGATCACGTGACTGATCATGCACTGATCACGTGACTGATCATGCACTGATCACGTGGCTATCATGCACTGATCACGTGGCTGATCATGCACTGATCACGTACTATCATGCACTGATCACGTGACTGATCATGCACTGATCACGTGACTGATCATGCACTGATCACGTGGCTGATCATGCACTGATCACGTGACTGATCATGCACTGATCACGTGGCTATCATGCACTGATCACGTGACTGATCATGCACTGATCACGGATGATCATGCACTGATCACGTGACTGATCATGCACTGATCACGTGGCTGATCATGCACTGATCACGTGGCTGATCACACATGTGATCACGTGACTGATCATGCACTGATCACGTGGCTATCATGCACTGATCACGTGGCTGATCATGCACTGATCACGTGGCTATCATGCACTGATCACGGCTGATCATGCACTGATCACGTGACTGATCATGCACTGATCACGTGACTGATCATGCACTGATCACGTGGCTATCATGCACTGATCACGTGGCTGATCATGCAATGATCACGTAGCTACCATGTACTGGTCACGTGACTGATCATGCACTGATCACGTAATTGATCATGCACTGATCACGTGGCTGATCATGCACTGATCACGTGGCTGATCATGCACTGATCACGTGACTGATCATGCACTGATCACGTGACTGATCATGCACTGATCACGTGGCTATCATGCACTGATCACGTGGCTGATCATGCACTGATCACGTGGCTGATCATGCACTGATCACGGCTGATCATGCACTGATCACGTGACTGATCATGCACTGATCACGTGACTGATCATGCACTGATCACGTGGCTATCATGCACTGATCACGTGGCTGATCATGCAATGATCACGTAGCTACCATGACAGGTCACGTGAATGATCATACACCCATCAGGTGACTGATCATGCACTGATCACGTGGCTATCATGCACTGATCACGTGACTGATCATGCACTGATCACGTCTATATCATGCACTGATCACATGACTGCCCATGCACTGATCACGTGGATGATCATACACTAATCATGTGACAGATCATGCACTGATCACGTGGCTGATCATGCACTGATACCGTGACTGAGCATGGACTGATCACATGACTATCATGTAGTGATCACGTGACTTAATGGCGCTGATCATGTGACTGATCATGCGCTGATCATGTTTGCTATCATACACTGATCATGTGCCTCTGGAGGCAATAAACAAAGAGCTGAGTAGGCACGAATCAAACAGTCAGCAGGCAATAATCATGGAACTCAGCTGTGAGGAATCATGCTGCTCAGCTGGCAATAATCAAGCAGCTGAGCAGGCAGGAATTACGCAGCACAGCTGGCAATTGTCAAGCAGATGACAGGCAGGAATCGTGCAGCTCAGCTGGCAATTGTCAAGCAGATGAGCAGACAGTAATCACGCAGCTCAGCAGGCCCAGATCACGTGACTGAGCATGCACTGTTCACGTGGCTGATCATACACTGATCACGTGATGATCATGCACTGATCACTTGGATATCATGCACTGATCACGTGGCTGATCATACACTGTTCACGTGTCTGACCATGCACTGATCACGTGGCTGATCATACACTGCTCACGTAACTGATCATGCACTGATCACGTGGCTATCATGCACTGATCACGTGGCTGATCATGCACTGATCACGTGGCATCATGCACTGATCACGTGACTGATCATGCACTGATCACGAACTGATCATGCACTGATCACGTGGCTGATCATGCACTGATCACGTGGCTGATCACACATGATCACGTGACTGATCATGCACTGATCACGTGGCTGATCATGCACTGATCACGTGGCTATCATGCACTGATCACGTGGCTGATCATGCACTGATCACGTGACTGATCATGCACTGATCACGTGACTGATCATGCACTGATCACGTGGCTATCATGCACTGATCACGTGGCTGATCATGCACTGATCACGTAGCTATCATGCACTGATCACGTGACTGATCATGCACTGATCACGTGACTGATCATGCACTGATCACGTGACTGATCATGCACTGATCACGTGGCTATCATGCACTGATCACGTGGCTGATCATGCATGATCACGCAGCTACCATGTACTGGTCACGTGACTGATCATGCACTGATCACGTGACTGATCATGCACTGATCACGTGGCTATCATGCACTGATCACGTGGCTGATCATGCACTGATCACGTGGCTATCATGCACTGATCACGTGACTGATCATGCACTGATCACGTCTATATCATGCACTGATCACATGACTGCCCATGCACTGATCACGTGGATGATCATACACTAATCATGTGACAGATCATGCACTGATCACGTGGCTGATCATGCACTGATACCGTGACTGAGCATGGACTGATCACATGACTATCATGTAGTGATCACGTGACTTAATGGCGCTGATCATGTGACTGATCATGCACTGATCATGTTTGCTATCATACACTGATCATGTGCCTCTGGAGGCAATAAACAAAGAGCTGAGTAGGCACGAATCAAACAGTCAGCAGGCAATAATCATGGAACTCAGTGTGAGGAATCATGCTGCTCAGCTGGCAATAATCAAGCAGCTGAGCAGGCAGGAATTACGCAGCACAGCTGGCAATTGTCAAGCAGATGACAGGCAGGAATCGTGCAGCTCAGCTGGCAATTGTCAAGCAGATGAGCAGACAGTAATCACGCAGCTCAGCAGGCCCAGATCACGTGACTGAGCATGCACTGTTCACGTGGCTGATCATACACTGATCACGTGATGATCATGCACTGATCACTTGGATATCATGCACTGATCACGTGGCTGATCATACACTGTTCACGTGTCTGACCATGCACTGATCACGTGGCTGATCACACTGCTCACGTAACTGATCATGCACTGATCACGTGGCTATCATGCACTGATCACGTGGCTGAACATGCACTGTTCACGTGGCTGATCACACACCTGTCACGTGACATATCATGCACTGATCACGTGGCACTCATGCACTGATCACGTGGCTGATCATACTCTGCTCACGTAACTCATGCACACATCACGTGGCTATCATGCACTGCTCACGTGGCTGATCATGCAATGATCACGAGCAACCATGTACTGGTCACGTGACTGATCATGCACTGATCACGTAACTGATCATGCACTGATCACGTGGCTGATCATGCACTGATCACGTGACTGATCATGCACTGATCACGTGGCTATCATGCACTGATCACGTGGCTGATCATGCACTGATCACGTGACTGATCATGCACTGATCACGTGGCTATCATGCACTGATCACGTGGCTGATCATGCACTGATCACGTGGCTGATCACACACTGCACGTGACTATCATGCACTGATCACGTGGCATCATGCACTGATCACGTGGCTGATCATGCACTGATCACGTGACTCATGCACTGATCACGTGGCTATCATGCACTGATCACGTGGCTGTCATGCACTGATCACGTGAGCTACCATGCACTGATCACGTGACTGATCATGCACTGATCACGTCAATGATCATGCATCATGACTGATCATGCACTGATCACGGACTGATCATGCACTGATCACGTGGCTATCATGCACTGATCACGTGGCTGATCATGCAATGATCACGAGCAACCATGTACTGTCACGTGACTGATCATGCACTGATCACGTGACTGATCATGCACTGATCACGTGGCTGATCATGCACTGATCACGTGGCTGATCACACATGATCACGACTGATCATGCACTGATCACGTGGCTGATCATGCACTGATCACGTGGCTGATCATGCACTGATCACGTGGCTATCATGCACTGATCACGTGGCTGATCATGCACTGATCACGTAGCTATCATGCACTGATCACGTGACTGATCATGCACTGATCACGAATTGATCATGCACTGATCACGTGGCTGATCATGCACTGATCACGTGGCTGATCACACTGATCACGTGACTGATCATGCACTGATCACGACTGATCATGCACTGATCACGTGGCTATCATGCACTGATCACGTGGCTATCATGCACTGATCACGTGGCTGATCACACTGATCACGTGACTGATCATGCACTGATCACGTGGCTATCATGCACTGATCACGTGGCTATCATGCACTGATCACGTGGCTGATCATGCAAGATCACGAGCTGCCATGCACATGGACTGATCATGCACTGATCAGGCATTGATCATGCACTGATCACGTGACTGATCATGCACTGATCACGTGACTGATCATGCACTGATCACGTGACTGATCATGCACTGATCACGTGGCTATCATGCACTGATCACGTGGCTGATCATGCACTGATCACGCAGCTACCATGTACTGTCACGTGACTGATCATGCACTGATCACATAACTGATCATGCACTGATCACGTGGCTTATCATGCACTGATCATGTGACTGATCATGCACTGATCATGTTTGGTATCCACACTGATCATGTGCCTCTGGAGGCAATGAACAAAGAGCTGAGTATGCAGGAATCAGTCAGCAGGCTATAATCATGGAACTCAGCTCTGAGAAATCATGCTGCTCAGCTGGCAATAATCAAGTAGATGAGCAGGCAGGAATTACGCAGCACAGGTGGCAATTGTCAAGCAGATGACAGGCAGGAATCGTGCAGCTCAGCTGGCAATTGTCAAGCAGATGAGCAGACAGTAATCACGCAGCTCAGCAGGCCCTGATCACGTGACTGAGCATGCACTGTCACGTGGCTGATCACACACTGATCACGTGACTGATCATGCACTGATCACGTGACTGATCATGCACTGATCACGTGGCTATCATGCACTGATCACGTGGCTGATCATACACTGATCACGTGACTGATCATGCACTGATCACGTGGCTGATCATGCACTGATCACGTGACTGATCATGCACTGATCACGTGGCTGATCATGCACTGATCACGTGGCTATCATGCACTGCTCACGTGGCTGATCATGCATGATCACGGCTACCATGCACTGATCACGTGACTGATCATGCACTGATCACGTGACTGATCATGCACTGATCACGTGACTGATCATGCACTGATCACGTGGCTATCATGCACTGATCACGTGGCTGATCATGCATGATCACGCAGCTACCATGTACTGATCACGTGACTGATCATGCACTGATCACGTGACTGATCATGCACTGATCACGTGACTGATCATGCACTGATCACGTGACTGATCATGCACTGATCACGTGGCTATCATGCACTGATCACGTGGCTGATCATGCACTGATCACGCAGCTATCATGCACTGATCACGTGACTGATCATGCACTGATCACGTGACTGATCATGCACTGATCACGCACTGATCATGCACTGATCACGTGGCTATCATGCACTGATCACGTGGCTGATCATGCATGATCACGCAGCTATCATGCACTGATCACGTGACTGATCATGCACTGATCACGTGACTGATCATGCACTGATCACGTGGCTATCATGCACTGATCACGTGGCTGATCATGCACTGATCACGTGCTGATCATGCACTGATCACGTGGCTGATCATGCACTGATCACGTGACTGATCATGCACTGATCACGTGTCTGATCATGCACTGATCACGTGGCTATCATGCACTGATCACGTGGCTGATCATGCATGATCACGCAGCTATCATGCACTGATCACATGACTGATCATGCACTGATCACGTGACTGATCATGCACTGATCACGTGGCTGTCATGCACTATCACGTGGCTGATCATGCAATGATCACGTAGCTATCATGCACTGATCACGTGACTGATCATACACTGATCACGTGACTGATCATGCACTGATCACGTGGCTATCATGCACTGATCACGTGACTGATCATGCACTGATCACGTCTATATCATGCACTGATCACGTGACTGATCATGCACTGATCACGTGGATGATCATGCACTGATCACGTGACTGATCATGCACTGATCACGTGGCTGATCATGCACTGATCACGTGGCTGATCACACACTGATCACGTGACTGATCATGCACTGATCACGTGGCTATCATGCACTGATCACGTGGCTGATCATGCACTGATCACGTGGATATCATGCACTGATCACGTGGCTGACACACACGATCACATGACTGATCATGCACTGATCACGTGGCTATCATGCACTGATCACGTGGCTATCATGCACTGATCACGTGGCTGATCATGCACTGATCACGAGCTACCATGCACTGATCACGTGACTGATCATGCACTGATCACGTAATTGATCATGCACTGATCACGTGGCTGATCATGCACTGATCACGTGGCTGATCATGCACTGATCACGTGACTGATCATGCACTGATCACGTGACTGATCATGCACTGATCACGTGGCTGATCATGCACTGATCACGTGGCTGATCATACACTGATCACGTGGCTGATCATGCACTGATCACGCTGATCATGCACTGATCACGTGACTGATCATGCACTGATCACGTGACTGATCATGCACTGATCACGTGGCTATCATGCACTGATCACGTGGCTGATCATGCATGATCACGCAGCTACCATGTACTGGTCACATGACTGATCATGCACTGATCACGTGACTGATCATGCAGTGATCACGTGGCTGTCATGCACTACTCACGTGGCTGATCATGCAATGATCACGTAGCTACCATGTACAGGTCACGTGAATGATCATACACCCATCAGGTGACTGATCATGCACTGATCACGTGGCTATCATGCACTGATCACGAGACTGATCATGCACTGATCACGTCTATATCATGCACTGATCACATGACTGCCCATGCACTGATCACGTGGATGATCATACACTAATCATGTGACAGATCATGCACTGATCACGTGGCTGATCATGCACTGATACCGTGACTGAGCATGGACTGATCACATGACTATCATGTAGTGATCACGTGACTTAATGCTGATCATGTGACTGATCATGCGCTGATCATGTTTGCTATCATACACTGATCATGTGCCTCTGGAGGCAATAAACAAAGAGCTGAGTAGGCACGAATCAAACAGTCAGCAGGCAATAATCATGGAACTCAGGTGTGAGGAATCATGCTGCTCAGCTGGCAATAATCAAGCAGCTGAGCAGGCAGGAATTACGCAGCACAGCTGGCAATTGTCAAGCAGATGACAGGCAGGAATCGTGCAGCTCAGCTGGCAATTGTCAAGCAGATGAGCAGACAGTAATCACGCAGCTCAGCAGGCCCAGATCACGTGACTGAGCATGCACTGTTCACGTGGCTGATCATACACTGATCACGTGATGATCATGCACTGATCACTTGGATATCATGCACTGATCACGTGGCTGATCATACACTGTTCACGTGTCTGACCATGCACTGATCACGTGGCTGATCATACACTGCTCACGTAACTGATCATGCACTGATCACGTGGCTATCATGCACTGATCACGTGGCTGATCATGCACTGATCACGTGGCATCATGCACTGATCACGTGACTGATCATGCACTGATCACGCTGATCATGCACTGATCACGTGGCTGATCATGCACTGATCACGTGGCTGATCACACATGATCACGTGACTGATCATGCACTGATCACGTGCTGATCATGCACTGATCACGTGGCATCATGCACTGATCACGTGGCTGATCATGCACTGATCACGTGACTGATCATGCACTGATCACGTGACTGATCATGCACTGATCACGTGGCTATCATGCACTGATCACGTGGCTGATCATGCATGATCACGCAGCTATCATGTACTGATCACGTGACTGATCATGCACTGATCACGTGACTGATCATGCACTGATCACGTGTCTGATCATGCACTGATCACGTGGCTATCATGCACTGATCACGTGGCTGATCATGCATGATCACGCAGCTACCATGTACTGGTCACATGACTGATCATGCACTGATCACGTGACTGATCATGCACTGATCACGTGGCTATCATGCACTGCTGACGTGGCTGATCAGGCAATGATCACGTGGCTACCATGCACTGATCACGAGACTGTTCATGCACTGATCACGTCTATATCATGCACTGATCACATGACTGCCCATGCACTGATCACGTGGATGATCATACACTAATCATGTGACAGATCATGCACTGATCACGTGGCTGATCATGCACTGATACCGTGACTGAGCATGGACTGATCACATGACTATCATGTAGTGATCACGTGACTTAATGGCGCTGATCATGTGACTGATCATGCGCTGATCATGTTTGCTATCATACACTGATCATGTGCCTCTGGAGGCAATAAACAAAGAGCTGAGTAGGCACGAATCAAACAGTCAGCAGGCAATAATCATGGAACTCAGTGTGAGGAATCATGCTGCTCAGCTGGCAATAATCAAGCAGCTGAGCAGGCAGGAATTACGCAGCACAGCTGGCAATTGTCAAGCAGATGACAGGCAGGAATCGTGCAGCTCAGCTGGCAATTGTCAAGCAGATGAGCAGACAGTAATC
Source organism: Bos javanicus (assembly GCF_032452875.1). Lineage (NCBI taxonomy): Eukaryota > Metazoa > Chordata > Mammalia > Artiodactyla > Bovidae > Bos > Bos javanicus. The sequence continues at coordinate 192,503 of NW_026894032.1, read as the reverse complement.
ACGCAGCTCAGCAGGCCCAGATCACGTGACTGAGCATGCACTGTTCACGTGGCTGATCATACACTGATCACGTGATGATCATGCACTGATCACTTGGATATCATGCACTGATCACGTGGCTGATCATACACTGTTCACGTGTCTGACCATGCACTGATCACGTGGCTGATCATACACTGCTCACGTAACTGATCATGCACTGATCACGTGGCTATCATGCACTGATCACGTGGCTGAACATGCACTGTTCACGTGGCTGATCACACACCTGTCACGTGACATATCATGCACTGATCACGTGGCACTCATGCACTGATCACGTGGCTGATCATACTCTGCTCACGTAACTCATGCACACATCACGTGGCTATCATGCACTGCTCACGTGGCTGATCATGCAATGATCACGTAGCAACCATGTACTGGTCACGTGACTGATCATGCACTGATCACGTAATTGATCATGCACTGATCACGTGGCTGATCATGCACTGATCACGTGACTGATCATGCACTGATCACGTGGCTATCATGCACTGATCACGTGGCTGATCATGCACTGATCACCTGATCATGCACTGATCACGTGGCTGATCATGCACTGATCACGTGGCTGATCATGCACTGATCACGTGACTGATCATGCACTGATCACGTGGCATCATGCACTGATCACGTGGCTGATCATACTGATCACGTGACTCATGCACTGATCACGTGGCTATCATGCACTGATCACGTGGCTGTCATGCACTGATCACGTGGCTATCATGCACTGATCACGTGACTGATCATGCACTGATCACGTGACTGATCATGCACTGATCACGTGACTGATCATGCACTGATCACGTGGCTATCATGCACTGATCACGTGGCTGATCATGCACTGATCACGGACTGTCATGCACTGATCTGGACTGATCATGCACTGATCACGTGACTGATCATGCACTGATCACGTGGCTGATCATGCACTGATCACGTGGCTGATCATGCACTGATCACGTGGCTGATCACACATGATCACGTGACTGATCATGCACTGATCACGTGGCTGATCATGCACTGATCACGTGGCTATCATGCACTGATCACGGCTATCATGCACTGATCACGTGGCTGATCATGCACTGATCACGTAGCTATCATGCACTGGTCACGTGACTGATCATGCACTGATCACGTGACTGATCATGCACTGATCACGTGGCTGATCATGCACTGATCACGTGGCTGATCACACTGATCACGTGACTGATCATGCACTGATCACGTGACTGATCATGCACTGATCACGTGGCTATCATGCACTGATCACGTGGATATCATGCACTGATCACGTGGCTGATCACACACGATCACGTGACTGATCATGCACTGATCACGTGGCTATCATGCACTGATCACGTGGCTATCATGCACTGATCACGTGGCTGATCATGCAATGATCACGGAGCTGCCATGCACTGGTCACGTGACTGATCATGCACTGATCACGTAATTGATCATGCACTGATCACGTGACTGATCATGCACTGATCACGTGACTGATCATGCACTGATCACGTGACTGATCATGCACTGATCACGTGGCTATCATGCACTGATCACGTGGCTGATCATGCACTGATCACGTGGCTATCATGCACTGATCACGTGACTGATCATGCACTGATCACATAACTGATCATGCACTGATCACGTGGCTTATCATGCACTGATCATGTGACTGATCATGTGCTGATCATGTTTGGTGTCACACACTGATCATGTGCCTCTGGAGGCAATGAACATAGAGCTGAGTATGCAGGAATCAGTCAGCAGGCTATAATCATGGAACTCAGCTCTGAGAAATCATGCTGCTCAGCTGGCAATAATCAAGTAGAGCTGAGCAGGCAGGAATTACGCAGCACAGCTGGCAATTGTCAAGCAGATGACAGGCAGGAATCGTGCAGCTCAGCTGGCAATTGTCAAGCAGATGAGCAGACAGTAATCACGCAGCTCAGCAGGCCCTGATCACGTGACTGAGCATGCACTGTTCACGTGGCTGATCACACACTGATCACGTGACTGATCATGCACTGATCACGTGACTGATCATGCACTGATCACGTGGCTATCATGCACTGATCACGTGGCTGATCATGCACTGATCACGTGACTGATCATGCACTGATCACGTGGCTGATCATGCACTGATCACGTGACTGATCATGCACTGATCACGTGGCTGATCATGCACTGATCACGTGGCTATCATGCACTGATCACGTGGCTGATCATGCATGATCACGCAGCTACCATGCACTGATCACGTGACTGATCATGCACTGATCACGTGACTGATCATGCACTGATCACGTGACTGATCATGCACTGATCACGTGGCTATCATGCACTGATCACGTGGCTGATCATGCATGATCACGCAGCTACCATGTACTGGTCACGTGACTGATCATGCACTGATCACGTGACTGATCATGCACTGATCACGTGACTGATCATGCACTGATCACGTGGCTGATCATGCACTGATCACGTGGCTATCATGCACTGATCACGTGGCTGATCATGCATGATCACGCAGCTATCATGCACTGATCACGTGACTGATCATGCACTGATCACGTGACTGATCATGCACTGATCACGTGGCTGATCATGCACTGATCACGTGGCTATCATGCACTGATCACGTGGCTGATCATGCATGATCACGCAGCTATCATGCACTGATCACGTGACTGATCATGCACTGATCACGTGACTGATCATGCACTGATCACGTGGCTATCATGCACTGATCACGTGCTGATCATGCACTGATCACGTGACTGATCATGCACTGATCACGTGGCTGATCATGCACTGATCACGTGACTGATCATGCACTGATCACGCTGATCATGCACTGATCACGTGGCTATCATGCACTGATCACGTGGCTGATCATGCATGATCACGCAGCTATCATGCACTGATCACATGACTGATCATGCACTGATCACGTGACTGATCATGCACTGATCACGTGGCTATCATGCACTATCACGTGGCTGATCATGCAATGATCACGTAGCTATCATGCACTGGTCACGTGACTGATCATGCACTGATCACGTGACTGATCATGCACTGATCACGTGGCTATCATGCACTGATCACGTGACTGATCATGCACTGATCACGTCTATATCATGCACTGATCACGTGACTGATCATGCACTGATCACGTGGATGATCATGCACTGATCACGTGACTGATCATGCACTGATCACGTGGCTGATCATGCACTGATCACGTGGCTGATCACACATGATCACGTGACTGATCATGCACTGATCACGTGGCTATCATGCACTGATCACGTGGCTGATCATGCACTGATCACGTGGATATCATGCACTGATCACGTGGCTGATCACACACGATCACGTGACTGATCATGCACTGATCACGTGGCTGATCATGCACTGATCACGTGGCTATCATGCACTGATCACGTGGCTGATCATGCACTGATCACGTAGCTATCATGCACTGATCACGTGACTGATCATGCACTGATCACGTAATTGATCATGCACTGATCACGTGGCTGATCATGCACTGATCACGTGGCTGATCATGCACTGATCACGTGACTGATCATGCACTGATCACGTGACTGATCATGCACTGATCACGTGGCTATCATGCACTGATCACGTGGCTGACATACACTGATCACGTGCCTGATCATGCACTGATCACGTGGCTGATCATGCACTGATCACGTGACTGATCATGCACTGATCACGTCTGATCATGCACTGATCACGTGGCTATCATGCACTGCTCACGTGGCTGATCATGCCATGATCACGCAGCTACCATGTACTGGTCACATGACTGATCATGCACTGATCACGTGACTGATCATGCAGTGATCACGTGGCTATCATGCACTACTCACGTGGCTGATCATGCAATGATCATGTAGCTACCATGTACAGGTCACGTGAATGATCATACACCCATCAGGTGACTGATCATGCACTGATCACGTGGCTATCATGCACTGATCACGAGACTGATCATGCACTGATCACGTCTATATCATGCACTGATCACATGACTGCCCATGCACTGATCACGTGGATGATCATACACTAATTGTGACAGATCATGCACTGATCACGTGGCTGATCATGCACTGATACCGTGACTGAGCATGGACTGATCACATGACTATCATGTAGTGATCACGTGACTTAATGGCGCTGATCATGTGACTGATCATGCGCTGATCATGTTTGCTATCATACACTGATCATGTGCCTCTGGAGGCAATAAACAAAGAGCTGAGTAGGCACGAATCAAACAGTCAGCAGGCAATAATCATGGAACTCAGCTGTGAGGAATCATGCTGCTCAGCTGGCAATAATCAAGCAGCTGAGCAGGCAGGAATTACGCAGCACAGCTGGCAATTGTCAAGCAGATGACAGGCAGGAATCGTGCAGCTCAGCTGGCAATTGTCAAGCAGATGAGCAGACAGTAATCACGCAGCTCAGCAGGCCCAGATCACGTGACTGAGCATGCACTGTTCACGTGGCTGATCATACACTGATCACGTGATGATCATGCACTGATCACTTGGATATCATGCACTGATCACGTGGCTGATCATACACTGTTCACGTGTCTGACCATGCACTGATCACGTGGCTGATCATACACTGCTCACGTAACTGATCATGCACTGATCACGTGGCTATCATGCACTGATCACGTGGCTGAACATGCACTGTTCACGTGGCTGATCACACACCTGTCACGTGACATATCATGCACTGATCACGTGGCACTCATGCACTGATCACGTGGCTGATCATACTCTGCTCACGTAACTCATGCACACATCACGTGGCTATCATGCACTGCTCACGTGGCTGATCATGCAATGATCACGTAGCAACCATGTACTGGTCACGTGACTGATCATGCACTGATCACGTAATTGATCATGCACTGATCACGTGACTGATCATGCACTGATCACGTGACTGATCATGCACTGATCACGTGGCTATCATGCACTGATCACGTGGCTGATCATGCACTGATCACGACTGATCATGCACTGATCACGTGGCTGATCATGCACTGATCACGTGGCTGATCACACACTGATCACGTGACTATCATGCACTGATCACGTGGCATCATGCACTGATCACGTGGCTGATCATGCACTGATCACGTACTCATGCACTGATCACGTGGCTATCATGCACTGATCACGTGGCTGATCATGCACTGATCACGTAGCTATCATGCACTGATCACGTGACTGATCATGCACTGATCACGTGACTGATCATGCACTGATCACGTGACTGATCATGCACTGATCACGTGGCTATCATGCACTGATCACGTGGCTGATCATGCACTGATCACGGAGCTGCCATGCACTGATCACGTGACTGATCATGCACTGATCACGTGACTGATCATGCACTGATCACGTGGCTGATCATGCACTGATCACGTGGCTGATCATGCACTGATCACGTGGCTGATCACATGTGATCACGTGACTGATCATGCACTGATCACGTGGCTGATCATGCACTGATCACGTGGCTGATCATGCACTGATCACGTGGCTATCATGCACTGATCACGTGGCTGATCATGCACTGATCACGTAGCTATCATGCACTGATCACGTGACTGATCATGCACTGATCACGAATTGATCATGCACTGATCACGTGGCTCATCATGCACTGATCACGTGGCTGATCACACTGATCACGTGACTGATCATGCACTGATCACGTGATCATGCACTGATCACGTGGCTATCATGCACTGATCACGTGGATATCATGCACTGATCACGTGGCTGATCACACACGATCACGTGACTGATCATGCACTGATCACGTGGCTATCATGCACTGATCACGTGGCTATCATGCACTGATCACGTGGCTGATCATGCACTGATCACGGAGCTGCCATGCACTGATCACGTGACTGATCATGCACTGATCACGTAACTGATCATGCACTGATCACGTGACTGATCATGCACTGATCACGTGACTGATCATGCACTGATCACGTGACTGATCATGCACTGATCACGTGGCTATCATGCACTGATCACGTGGCTGATCATGCACTGATCACGTGGCTACCATGCACTGTCACGTGACTGATCATGCACTGATCACATAACTGATCATGCACTGATCACGTGGCTTATCATGCACTGATCATGTGACTGATCATGTGCTGATCATGTTTGGTGTCATACACTGATCATGTGCCTCTGGAGGCAATGAACATAGAGCTGAGTATGCAGGAATCAGTCAGCAGGCTATAATCATGGAACTCAGCTCTGAGAAATCATGCTGCTCAGCTGGCAATAATCAAGTAGCTGAGCAGGCAGGAATTACGCAGCACAGGTGGCAATTGTCAAGCAGATGACAGGCAGGAATCGTGCAGCTCAGCTGGCAATTGTCAAGCAGATGAGCAGACAGTAATCACGCAGCTCAGCAGGCCCTGATCACGTGACTGAGCATGCACTGTCACGTGGCTGATCACACACTGATCACGTGACTGATCATGCACTGATCACGTGACTGATCATGCACTGATCACGTGGCTATCATGCACTGATCACGTGGCTGATCATGCACTGATCACGTGGCTGATCATGCACTGATCACGTGGCTGATCATGCACTGATCACGTGACTGATCATGCACTGATCACGTGACTGATCATGCACTGATCACGTGGCTATCATGCACTGATCACGTGGCTGATCATGCATGATCACGCAGCTACCATGCACTGATCACGTGACTGATCATGCACTGATCACGTGACTGATCATGCACTGATCACGTGACTGATCATGCACTGATCACGTGGCTATCATGCACTGATCACGTGGCTGATCATGCATGATCACACAGCTATCATGCACTGATCACGTGACTGATCATGCACTGATCACGTGACTGATCATGCACTGATCACGTGGCTATCATGCACTGATCACGTGGCTGATCATGCACTGATCACGTGGCTGATCATGCACTGATCACGTGACTGATCATGCACTGATCACGTGGCTGATCATGCACTGATCACGTGGCTATCATGCACTGATCACGTGGCTGATCATGCATGATCACGCAGCTATCATGCACTGATCACATGACTGATCATGCACTGATCACGTGACTGATCATGCACTGATCACGTGGCTATCATGCACTATCACGTGGCTGATCATGCACTGATCACGTAAGCTACCATGCACTGATCACGTGACTGATCATGCACTGATCACGTGACTGATCATGCACTGATCACGTGGCTATCATGCACTGATCACGTGACTGATCATGCACTGATCACGTCTATATCATGCACTGATCACATGACTGATCATGCACTGATCACGTGGATGATCATGCACTGATCACGTGACTGATCATGCACTGATCACGTGGCTGATCATGCACTGATCACGTGGCTGATCACACATGATCACGTGACTGATCATGCACTGATCACGTGGCTATCATGCACTGATCACGTGGCTGATCATGCACTGATCACGTGGCTATCATGCACTGATCACGTGGCTGATCACACACGATCACATGACTGATCATGCACTGATCACGTGGCTATCATGCACTGATCACGTGGCTATCATGCACTGATCACGTGGCTGATCATGCACTGATCACGTAGCTATCATGTACTGGTCACGTGACTGATCATGCACTGATCACGAATTGATCATGCACTGATCACGTGGCTGATCATGCACTGATCACGTGGCTGATCATGCACTGATCACGTGACTGATCATGCACTGATCACGTGACTGATGCACTGATCACGTGGCTGCACTGATCATGCACTGATCACGTGCTGATCATGCACTGATCACGTGGCTGATCATGCACTGATCACGTGACTGATCATGCACTGATCACGTCTGATCATGCACTGATCACGTGGCTATCATGCACTGCTCACGTGGCTGATCATGCCATGATCACGCAGCTACCATGTACTGGTCACATGACTGATCATGCACTGATCACGTGACTGATCATGCAGTGATCACGTGGCTATCATGCACTACTCACGTGGCTGATCATGCAATGATCACGTAGCTACCATGTACAGGTCACGTGAATGATCATACACCCATCAGGTGACTGATCATGCACTGATCACGTGGCTATCATGCACTGATCACGAGACTGATCATGCACTGATCACGTCTATATCATGCACTGATCACATGACTGCCCATGCACTGATCACGTGGATGATCATACACTAATCATGTGACAGATCATGCACTGATCACGTGGCTGATCATGCACTGATACCGTGACTGAGCATGGACTGATCACATGACTATCATGTAGTGATCACGTGACTTAATGGCGCTGATCATGTGACTGATCATGCGCTGATCATGTTTGCTATCATACACTGATCATGTGCCTCTGGAGGCAATAAACAAAGAGCTGAGTAGGCACGAATCAAACAGTCAGCAGGCAATAATCATGGAACTCAGGTGTGAGGAATCATGCTGCTCAGCTGGCAATAATCAAGCAGCTGAGCAGGCAGGAATTACGCAGCACAGCTGGCAATTGTCAAGCAGATGACAGGCAGGAATCGTGCAGCTCAGCTGGCAATTGTCAAGCAGATGAGCAGACAGTAATCACGCAGCTCAGCAGGCCCAGATCACGTGACTGAGCATGCACTGTTCACGTGGCTGATCATACACTGATCACGTGATGATCATGCACTGATCACTTGGATATCATGCACTGATCACGTGGCTGATCATACACTGTTCACGTGTCTGACCATGCACTGATCACGTGGCTGATCATACACTGCTCACGTAACTGATCATGCACTGATCACGTGGCTATCATGCACTGATCACGTGGCTGATCATGCACTGATCACGTGGCATCATGCACTGATCACGTGACTGATCATGCACTGATCACGAATTGATCATGCACTGATCACGTGGCTGATCATGCACTGATCACGTGGCTGATCACACATGATCACGTGACTGATCATGCACTGATCACGTGGATCATGCACTGATCACGTGGCTATCATGCACTGATCACGTGGCTGATCATGCACTGATCACGTGACTGATCATGCACTGATCACGTACTGATCATGCACTGATCACGTGGCTATCATGCACTGATCACGTGGCTGATCATGCACTGATCACGCAGCTACCATGTACTGGTCACGTGACTGATCATGCACTGATCACGTGACTGATCATGCACTGATCACGTGACTGATCATGCACTGATCACGTGGCTATCATGCACTGATCACGTGGCTGATCATGCATGATCACGCAGCTACCATGTACTGGTCACATGACTGATCATGCACTGATCACGTGACTGATCATGCACTGATCACGTGGCTATCATGCACTGATCACGTGGCTGATCATGCACTGATCACGTGGCTATCATGCACTGATCACGACTGATCATGCACTGATCACGTCTATATCATGCACTGATCACATGACTGCCCATGCACTGATCACGTGGATGATCATACACTAATCATGTGACAGATCATGCACTGATCACGTGGCTGATCATGCACTGATACCGTGACTGAGCATGGACTGATCACATGACTATCATGTAGTGATCACGTGACTTAATGGCGCTGATCATGTGACTGATCATGCACTGATCATGTTTGCTATCATACACTGATCATGTGCCTCTGGAGGCAATAAACAAAGAGCTGAGTAGGCACGAATCAAACAGTCAGCAGGCAATAATCATGGAACTGTGAGGAATCATGCTGCTCAGCTGGCAATAATCAAGCAGCTGAGCAGGCAGGAATTACGCAGCACAGCTGGCAATTGTCAAGCAGATGACAGGCAGGAATCGTGCAGCTCAGCTGGCAATTGTCAAGCAGATGAGCAGACAGTAATCACGCAGCTCAGCAGGCCCAGATCACGTGACTGAGCATGCACTGTTCACGTGGCTGATCATACACTGATCACGTGATGATCATGCACTGATCACTTGGATATCATGCACTGATCACGTGGCTGATCATACACTGTTCACGTGTCTGACCATGCACTGATCACGTGGCTGATCATACACTGCTCACGTAACTGATCATGCACTGATCACGTGGCTATCATGCACTGATCACGTGGCTGAACATGCACTGTTCACGTGGCTGATCACACACCTGTCACGTGACATATCATGCACTGATCACGTGGCACTCATGCACTGATCACGTGGCTGATCATACTCTGCTCACGTAACTCATGCACACATCACGTGGCTATCATGCACTGCTCACGTGGCTGATCATGCAATGATCACGAGCTACCATGTACTGGTCACGTGACTGATCATGCACTGATCACGTAACTGATCATGCACTGATCACGTGGCTGATCATGCACTGATCACGTGACTGATCATGCACTGATCACGTGGCTATCATGCACTGATCACGTGGCTGATCATGCACTGATCACGTGCTGACCATGCACTGATCACGTGGCTGATCATGCACTGATCACGTAACTGATCATGCACTGATCACGTGGCTATCATGCACTGATCACGTGGCTGATCATGCACTGATCACGTGGCTGATCACACACTGATCACGTGACTATCATGCACTGATCACGTGGCTATCATGCACTGATCACGTGGCTGATCATACACTGATCACGTGACTCATGCACATCACGTGGCTATCATGCACTGATCACGTGGCTGTCATGCACTGATCACGTAGCTACATGCACTGGTCACGTGACTGATCATGCACTGATCACGTGAATGATCATGCACTGATCACGTGACTGATCATGCACTGATCACGTGACTGATCATGCACTGATCACGTGGCTATCATGCACTGCTCACGTGGCTGATCATGCACTGATCACGTAGCTACCATGTACTGTCACGTGACTGATCATGCACTGATCACGTGACTGATCATGCACTGATCACGTGGCTGATCATGCACTGATCACGTGGCTGATCACACATGATCACGTGACTGATCATGCACTGATCACGTGGATCATGCACTGATCACGTGGCTGATCATGCACTGATCACGTGGCTATCATGCACTGATCACGTGGCTGATCATGCACTGATCACGTAGCTATCATGCACTGATCACGTGACTGATCATGCACTGATCACGTAATTGATCATGCACTGATCACGTGGCTGATCATGCACTGATCACGTGGCTGATCACACTGATCACGTGACTGATCATGCACTGATCACGTGAATGATCATGCACTGATCACGTGGCTATCATGCACTGATCACGTGGATATCATGCACTGATCACGGCTGATCACACACGATCACGTGACTGATCATGCACTGATCACGTGGCTATCATGCACTGATCACGTGGCTATCATGCACTGATCACGTGGCTGATCATGCACTGATCACGGAGCTGCCATGCACTGATCACGTGACTGATCATGCACTGATCACGTGACTGATCATGCACTGATCACGTGACTGATCATGCACTGATCACGTGACTGATCATGCACTGATCACGTGACTGATCATGCACTGATCACGTGGCTATCATGCACTGATCACGTGGCTGATCATGCACTGATCACGCAGCTACCATGCACTGTCACGTGACTGATCATGCACTGATCACGTAACTGATCATGCACTGATCACGTGGCTTATCATGCACTGATCATGTGACTGATCATGCACTGATCATGTTTGGTGTCATACACTGATCATGTGCCTATGGAGGCAATGAACATAGAGCTGAGTAGGCAGGAATCAGTCAGCAGGCTATAATCATGGAACTCAGCTCTGAGAAATCATGCTGCTCAGCTGGCAATAATCAAGCAGATGAGCAGGCAGGAATTACGCAGCACAGGTGGCAATTGTCAAGCAGCTGACAGGCAGGAATCGTGCAGCTCAGCTGGCAATTGTCAAGCAGATGAGCAGACAGTAATCACGCAGCTCAGCAGGCCCTGATCACGTGACTGATCATGCACTGATCACGTGGCTGATCACACACTATCACGTGACTGATCATGCACTGATCACGTGACTGATCATGCACTGATCACGTGGCTATCATGCACTGATCACGTGGCTGATCATGCACTGATCACGTGGCTGATCATGCACTGATCACGTGGCTGATCATGCACTGATCACGTGACTGATCATGCACTGATCACGTGGCTGATCATGCACTGATCACGTGGCTGATCATGCACTGATCACGTGACTGATCATGCACTGATCACGTGACTGATCATGCACTGATCACGTGGCTATCATGCACTGATCACGTGGCTGATCATGCACTGATCACGTGCCTGATCATGCACTGATCACGTGGCTGATCATGCACTGATCACGTGACTGATCATGCACTGATCACGTGTCTGATCATGCACTGATCACGTGGCTATCATGCACTGCTCACGTGGCTGATCATGCCATGATCACGCAGCTACCATGTACTGGTCACATGACTGATCATGCACTGATCACGTGACTGATCATGCAGTGATCACGTGGCTATCATGCACTACTCACGTGGCTGATCATGCAATGATCATGTAGCTACCATGTACAGGTCACGTGAATGATCATACACCCATCAGGTGACTGATCATGCACTGATCACGTGGCTATCATGCACTGATCACGAGACTGATCATGCACTGATCACGTCTATATCATGCACTGATCACATGACTGCCCATGCACTGATCACGTGGATGATCATACACTAATCATGTGACAGATCATGCACTGATCACGTGGCTGATCATGCACTGATACCGTGACTGAGCATGGACTGATCACATGACTATCATGTAGTGATCACGTGACTTAATGGCGCTGATCATGTGACTGATCATGCGCTGATCATGTTTGCTATCATACACTGATCATGTGCCTCTGGAGGCAATAAACAAAGAGCTGAGTAGGCACGAATCAAACAGTCAGCAGGCAATAATCATGGAACTCAGGTGTGAGGAATCATGCTGCTCAGCTGGCAATAATCAAGCAGCTGAGCAGGCAGGAATTACGCAGCACAGCTGGCAATTGTCAAGCAGATGACAGGCAGGAATCGTGCAGCTCAGCTGGCAATTGTCAAGCAGATGAGCAGACAGTAATCACGCAGCTCAGCAGGCCCAGATCACGTGACTGAGCATGCACTGTTCACGTGGCTGATCATACACTGATCACGTGATGATCATGCACTGATCACTTGGATATCATGCACTGATCACGTGGCTGATCATACACTGTTCACGTGTCTGACCATGCACTGATCACGTGGCTGATCATACACTGCTCACGTAACTGATCATGCACTGATCACGTGGCTATCATGCACTGATCACGTGGCTGAACATGCACTGTTCACGTGGCTGATCACACACCTGTCACGTGACATATCATGCACTGATCACGTGGCACTCATGCACTGATCACGTGGCTGATCATACTCTGCTCACGTAACTCATGCACACATCACGTGGCTATCATGCACTGCTCACGTGGCTGATCATGCAATGATCACGTAGCTACCATATACTGGTCACGTGACTGATCATGCACTGATCACGTAAATGATCATGCACTGATCACGTGACTGATCATGCACTGATCACGTGACTGATCATGCACTGATCACGTGGCTATCATGCACTGATCACGTGGCTGATCATGCACTGATCACGTGCTGACCATGCACTGATCACGTGGCTGATCATGCACTGATCACGTAACTGATCATGCACTGATCACGTGGCTATCATGCACTGATCACGTGGCTGATCATGCACTGATCACGTGGCTGATCACACACTGATCACGTGACTATCATGCACTGATCACGTGGCTATCATGCACTGATCACGTGGCTGATCATACACTGATCACGATCATGCACTGATCACGTGGCTATCATGCACTGATCACGTGGCTGATCATGCACTGATCACGTAGCTACCATGCACTGATCACGTGACTGATCATGCACTGATCACGTGAATGATCATGCACTGATCACGTGACTGATCATGCACTGATCACGTGACTGATCATGCACTGATCACGTGGCTATCATGCACTGATCACGTGGCTGATCATGCACTGATCACGTAGCTACCATGTACTGTCACGTGACTGATCATGCACTGATCACGTGACTGATCATGCACTGATCACGTGGCTGATCATGCACTGATCACGTGGCTGATCACACATGATCACGTGACTGATCATGCACTGATCACGTGGCTGATCATGCACTGATCACGTGGCTGATCATGCACTGATCACGTGGCTATCATGCACTGATCACGTGGCTGATCATGCACTGATCACGTAGCTATCATGCACTGATCACGTGACTGATCATGCACTGATCACGTGACTGATCATGCACTGATCACGTGGCTGATCATGCACTGATCACGTGGCTGATCACACTGATCACGTGACTGATCATGCACTGATCACGAATGATCATGCACTGATCACGTGGCTATCATGCACTGATCACGTGGATATCATGCACTGATCACGTGGCTGATCACACACTGATCACGTGACTGATCATGCACTGATCACGTGGCTATCATGCACTGATCACGTGGCTATCATGCACTGATCACGTGGCTGATCATGCACTGATCACGGAGCTGCCATGCACTGGTCACGTGACTGATCATGCACTGATCACGTGATTGATCATGCACTGATCACGTGACTGATCATGCACTGATCACGTGACTGATCATGCACTGATCACGTGACTGATCATGCACTGATCACGTGGCTATCATGCACTGATCACGTGGCTGATCATGCACTGATCACGTGGCTATCATGCACTGTCACGTGACTGATCATGCACTGATCACATAACTGATCATGCACTGATCACGTGGCTTATCATGCACTGATCATGTGACTGATCATGCGCTGATCATGTTTGGTATCATACACTGATCATGTGCCTCTGGAGGCAATGAACAAGAGCTGAGTAGGCAGGAATCAGTCAGCAGGCAATAATCATGGAACTCAGCTCTGAGAAATCATGCTGCTCAGCTGGCAATAATCAAGCAGCTGAGCAGGCAGGAATTACGCAGCACAGCTGGCAATTGTCAAGCAGATGACAGGCAGGAATCGTGCAGCTCAGCTGGCAATTGTCAAGCAGATGAGCAGACAGTAATCACGCAGCTCAGCAGGCCCTGATCACGTGACTGAGCATGCACTGATCACGTGGCTGATCACACACTGATCACGTGACTGATCATGCACTGATCACGTGACTGATCATGCACTGATCACGTGGCTATCATGCACTGATCACGTGGCTGATCATGCACTGATCACGTGGCTGATCATGCACTGATCACGTGGCTGATCATGCACTGATCACGTGACTGATCATGCACTGATCACGTGGCTGATCATGCACTGATCACGTGGCTGATCATGCACTGATCACGTGACTGATCATGCACTGATCACGTGACTGATCATGCACTGATCACGTGGCTATCATGCACTGATCACGTGGCTGATCATGCACTGATCACGTGGCTGATCATGCACTGATCACGTGGCTGATCATGCACTGATCACGTGACTGATCATGCACTGATCACGTGACTGATCATGCACTGATCACGTGGCTATCATGCACTGCTCACGTGGCTGATCATGCCATGATCACGCAGCTACCATGTACTGGTCACATGACTGATCATGCACTGATCACGTGACTGATCATGCAGTGATCACGTGGCTATCATGCACTACTCACGTGGCTGATCATGCAATGATCATGTAGCTACCATGTACAGGTCACGTGAATGATCATACACCCATCAGGTGACTGATCATGCACTGATCACGTGGCTATCATGCACTGATCACGAGACTGATCATGCACTGATCACGTCTATATCATGCACTGATCACATGACTGCCCATGCACTGATCACGTGGATGATCATACACTAATCATGTGACAGATCATGCACTGATCACGTGGCTGATCATGCACTGATACCGTGACTGAGCATGGACTGATCACATGACTATCATGTAGTGATCACGTGACTTAATGGCGCTGATCATGTGACTGATCATGCGCTGATCATGTTTGCTATCATACACTGATCATGTGCCTCTGGAGGCAATAAACAAAGAGCTGAGTAGGCACGAATCAAACAGTCAGCAGGCAATAATCATGGAACTCAGGTGTGAGGAATCATGCTGCTCAGCTGGCAATAATCAAGCAGCTGAGCAGGCAGGAATTACGCAGCACAGCTGGCAATTGTCAAGCAGATGACAGGCAGGAATCGTGCAGCTCAGCTGGCAATTGTCAAGCAGATGAGCAGACAGTAATCACGCAGCTCAGCAGGCCCAGATCACGTGACTGAGCATGCACTGTTCACGTGGCTGATCATACACTGATCACGTGATGATCATGCACTGATCACTTGGATATCATGCACTGATCACGTGGCTGATCATACACTGTTCACGTGTCTGACCATGCACTGATCACGTGGCTGATCATACACTGCTCACGTAACTGATCATGCACTGATCACGTGGCTATCATGCACTGATCACGTGGCTGAACATGCACTGTTCACGTGGCTGATCACACACCTGTCACGTGACATATCATGCACTGATCACGTGGCACTCATGCACTGATCACGTGGCTGATCATGCACTGATCACGTGGCTGATCATGCACTGATCACGTGACTATCATGCACTGATCACGTGGCTATCATGCACTGATCACGTGGCTGATCATGCAATGATCACGTAGCTATCATGCACTGATCACGTGACTGATCATGCACTGATCACGTGACTGATCATGCACTGATCACGTGGCTGATCATGCACTGATCACGTGGCTGATCATGCACTGATCACGTGACTGATCATGCACTGATCACGTGACTGATCATGCACTGATCACGTGGCTATCATGCACTGATCACGTGGCTGATCATGCACTGATCACGTGACTGATCATGCACTGATCACGTGGCTGATCATGCACTGATCACGTGACTGATCATGCACTGATCACGTGACTGATCATGCACTGATCACGTGGCTATCATGCACTGATCACGTGGCTGATCATGCATGATCACGCAGCTACCATGTACTGGTCACATGACTGATCATGCACTGATCACGTGACTGATCATGCACTGATCACGTGGCTGTCATGCACTATCACGTGGCTGATCATGCAATGATCACGTAGCTACCATGTACAGGTCACGTGAATGATCATACACTGATCACGTGACTGATCATGCACTGATCACGTGGCTATCATGCACTGATCACGTGACTGATCATGCACTGATCACGTCTATATCATGCACTGATCACGTGGCTGATCATGCACTGATCACGTGCTGATCATGCACTGATCACGTGGCTGATCATGCACTGATCACGTGACTGATCATGCACTGATCACGTGGCTATCATGCACTGATCACGTGGCTGATCATGCACTGATCACGTAGCTACCATGTACTGGTCACGTGACTGATCATGCACTGATCACGTAATTGATCATGCACTGATCACGTGGCTGATCATGCACTGATCACGTGGCTGATCACACATGATCACGTGACTGATCATGCACTGATCACGTGGCTATCATGCACTGATCACGTGGCTGATCATGCACTGATCACGTGGCTGATCATGCACTGATCACGTGACTGATCATGCACTGATCACGTGACTGATCATGCACTGATCACGTGGCTATCATGCACTGATCACGTGGCTGATCATGCATGCTGATCACGCAGCTACCATGCACTGATCACGTGACTGATCATGCACTGATCACGTGACTGATCATGCACTGATCACGTGGCTGATCATGCACTGATCACGTGGCTATCATGCACTGATCACGTGGCTGATCATGCACTGATCACGCAGCTATCATGCACTGATCACGTGACTGATCATGCACTGATCACGTGACTGATCATGCACTGATCACGTGGCTATCATGCACTGATCACGTGGCTGATCATGCACTGATCACGTGGCTATCATGCACTGATCACGTGACTGATCATGCACTGATCACGTAACTGATCATGCACTGATCACGTGGCTGATCATGCACTGATCACGTGGCTGATCACACTGATCACGTGACTGATCATGCACTGATCACGTGGCTGATCATGCACTGATCACGTGACTGATCATGCACTGATCACGTCTGATCATGCACTGATCACGTGACTGATCATGCACTGATCACGTGGCTGATCATGCACTGATCACGTGACTGATCATGCACTGATCACGTGGCTGATCATGCACTGATCACGTGGCTGATCATGCACTGATCACGTGACTGATCATGCACTGATCACGTGACTGATCATGCACTGATCACGTGGCTATCATGCACTGCTCACGTGGCTGATCATGCCATGATCACGCAGCTACCATGTACTGGTCACATGACTGATCATGCACTGATCACGTGACTGATCATGCAGTGATCACGTGGCTATCATGCACTACTCACGTGGCTGATCATGCAATGATCATGTAGCTACCATGTACAGGTCACGTGAATGATCATACACCCATCAGGTGACTGATCATGCACTGATCACGTGGCTATCATGCACTGATCACGAGACTGATCATGCACTGATCACGTCTATATCATGCACTGATCACATGACTGCCCATGCACTGATCACGTGGATGATCATACACTAATCATGTGACAGATCATGCACTGATCACGTGGCTGATCATGCACTGATACCGTGACTGAGCATGGACTGATCACATGACTATCATGTAGTGATCACGTGACTTAATGGCGCTGATCATGTGACTGATCATGCGCTGATCATGTTTGCTATCATACACTGATCATGTGCCTCTGGAGGCAATAAACAAAGAGCTGAGTAGGCACGAATCAAACAGTCAGCAGGCAATAATCATGGAACTCAGCTGTGAGGAATCATGCTGCTCAGCTGGCAATAATCAAGCAGCTGAGCAGGCAGGAATTACGCAGCACAGCTGGCAATTGTCAAGCAGATGACAGGCAGGAATCGTGCAGCTCAGCTGGCAATTGTCAAGCAGATGAGCAGACAGTAATCACGCAGCTCAGCAGGCCCAGATCACGTGACTGAGCATGCACTGTTCACGTGGCTGATCATACACTGATCACGTGATGATCATGCACTGATCACTTGGATATCATGCACTGATCACGTGGCTGATCATACACTGTTCACGTGTCTGACCATGCACTGATCACGTGGCTGATCATACACTGCTCACGTAACTGATCATGCACTGATCACGTGGCTATCATGCACTGATCACGTGGCTGAACATGCACTGTTCACGTGGCTGATCACACACCTGTCACGTGACATATCATGCACTGATCACGTGGCACTCATGCACTGATCACGTGGCTGATCATACTCTGCTCACGTAACTCATGCACACATCACGTGGCTATCATGCACTGCTCACGTGGCTCGTCATGGAATGATCACGTAGCTACCATATACTGGTCACGTGACTGATCATGCACAGATCACGTAAATGATCATGCACTGTTCACGTGACTGATCATGTACTGATCACGTGACTGATCATGCACTGATCACGTGGCTATCATGCTCTGCTCACGTGGCTGATCATGCAACGATCACGTAGCAACCATGTACTGGTCACGTGACTGATCATGCACTGATCACGTAATTGATCCTGCACTGATCACGTGGCTCATCATGCACTGATCACGTGGCTGATCACACATGTATCACGTGACTGATCATGCACTGATCACGTGGCTCTCATGCACTGATCACGTGGCTGTCATGCACTGATCACGTGGATATCATGCACTGATCACGTGGCTGATCACACACGATCACATGACTGATCATGCACTGATCACGTGGCTATCATGCACTGATCACGTGGCTGATCATGCACTGATCACGTAGCTACCATGTACTGGTCACGTGACTGATCATGCACTGATCACGTAACTGATCATGCACTGATCACGTGGCTGATCATGCACTGATCACGTGGCTGATCACACATGATCACGTGACTGATCATGCACTGATCACGTGGCTGATCATGCACTGATCACGTGGCTGATCATGCACTGATCACGTGGCTATCATGCACTGATCACGTGACTGATCATGCACTGATCACGTGACTGATCATGCACTGATCACGTGGCTGATCATGCACTGATCACGTGGCTATCATGCACTGATCACGTGGCTGATCATGCACTGATCACGGCTATCATGCACTGATCACGTGACTGATCATGCACTGATCACGTGACTGATCATGCACTGATCACGTGGCTGATCATGCACTGATCACGTGGCTGATCATGCACTGATCACGTGACTGATCATGCACTGATCACGTGACTGATCATGCACTGATCACGTGGCTATCATGCACTGATCACGTGGCTGATCATGCACTGATCACGTGGCTGATCATGCACTGATCACGTGGCTGATCATGCACTGATCACGTGACTGATCATGCACTGATCACGTGACTGATCATGCACTGATCACGTGGCTATCATGCACTGATCACGTGGCTGATCATGCAATGATCACGCAGCTACCATGTACAGGTCACGTGAATGATCATACACCCATCAGGTGACTGATCATGCACTGATCACGTGGCTATCATGCACTGATCACGTGACTGATCATGCACTGATCACGTCTATATCATGCACTGATCACATGACTGATCATGCACTGATCACGTGGATGATCATACACTGATCACGTGACTGATCATGCACTGATCACGTGGCTGATCATGCACTGATACCGTGACTGAGCATGGACTGATCACATGACTATCATGTAGTGATCACGTGACTTAATGGCGCTGATCATGTGACTGATCATGCGCTGATCATGTTTGCTATCATACACTGATCATGTGCCTCTGGAGGCAATAAACAAAGAGCTGAGTAGGCACGAATCAAACAGTCAGCAGGCAATAATCATGGAACTCAGGTGTGAGGAATCATGCTGCTCAGCTGGCAATAATCAAGCAGCTGAGCAGGCAGGAATTACGCAGCACAGCTGGCAATTGTCAAGCAGATGACAGGCAGGAATCGTGCAGCTCAGCTGGCAATTGTCAAGCAGATGAGCAGACAGTAATCACGCAGCTCAGCAGGCCCTGATCACGTGACTGAGCATGCACTGTTCACGTGGCTGATCATACACTGATCACGTGATGATCATGCACTGATCACGTGGATATCATGCACTGATCACGTGGCTGATCATACACTGATCACGTGTCTGATCATGCACTGATCACGTGGCTGATCATACACTGATCACGTAACTGATCATGCACTGATCACGTGGCTGATCATGCACTGATCACGTGACTGATCATGCACTGATCACGTGACTGATCATGCACTGATCACGTGGCTGATCATGCACTGATCACGTGGCTGATCATGCACTGATCACGTGACTGATCATGCACTGATCACGTCTGATCATGCACTGATCACGTGGCTATCATGCACTGCTCACGTGGCTGATCATGCCATGATCACGCAGCTACCATGTACTGGTCACATGACTGATCATGCACTGATCACGTGACTGATCATGCACTGATCACGTGGCTATCATGCACTACTCACGTGGCTGATCATGCAATGATCATGTAGCTACCATGTACAGGTCACGTGAATGATCATACACCCATCAGGTGACTGATCATGCACTGATCACGTGGCTATCATGCACTGATCACGAGACTGATCATGCACTGATCACGTCTATATCATGCACTGATCACATGACTGCCCATGCACTGATCACGTGGATGATCATACACTAATCATGTGACAGATCATGCACTGATCACGTGGCTGATCATGCACTGATACCGTGACTGAGCATGGACTGATCACATGACTATCATGTAGTGATCACGTGACTTAATGGCGCTGATCATGTGACTGATCATGCGCTGATCATGTTTGCTATCATACACTGATCATGTGCCTCTGGAGGCAATAAACAAAGAGCTGAGTAGGCACGAATCAAACAGTCAGCAGGCAATAATCATGGAACTCAGTGTGAGGAATCATGCTGCTCAGCTGGCAATAATCAAGCAGCTGAGCAGGCAGGAATTACGCAGCACAGCTGGCAATTGTCAAGCAGATGACAGGCAGGAATCGTGCAGCTCAGCTGGCAATTGTCAAGCAGATGAGCAGACAGTAATCACGCAGCTCAGCAGGCCCTGATCACGTGACTGAGCATGCACTGTTCACGTGGCTGATCATACACTGATCACGTGATGATCATGCACTGATCACGTGGCTGATCATACACTGTTCACGTGTCTGACCATGCACTGATCACGTGGCTGATCATACACTGCTCACGTAACTGATCATGCACTGATCACGTGGCTATCATGCACTGATCACGTGGCTGAACATGCACTGTTCACGTGGCTGATCACACACCTGTCACGTGACATATCATGCACTGATCACGTGGCACTCATGCACTGATCACGTGGCTGATCATACTCTGCTCACGTAACTCATGCACACATCACGTGGCTATCATGCACTGCTCACGTGGCTGTCATGGAATGATCACGTAGCACCATATACTGGTCACGTGACTGATCATGCACTGATCACGTAAATGATCATGCACTGTTCACGTGACTGATCATGTACTGATCACGTGACTGATCATGCACTGATCACGTGGCTATCATGCACTGCTCACGTGGCTGATCATGCAACGATCACGTAGCAACCATGTACTGGTCACGTGACTGATCATGCACTGATCACGTAATTGATCATGCACTGATCACGTGGCTCATCATGCACTGATCACGTGCTGATCACACATGTATCACGTGACTGATCATGCACTGATCACGTGGCTATCATGCACTGATCACGTGGCTGATCACACTGATCACGTGGCTGATCATGCACTGACACGTGACTGATCATGCACTGATCACGTGGCTATCATGCACTGATCACGTGGCTGATCATGCACTGATCACGTGGCTGATCACATGCACTGATCACGTGACTATCATGCACTGATCACGTGGCATCATGCACTGATCACGTGGCTGATCATGCACTGATCACGTGATCATGCACTGATCACGTGGCTATCATGCACTGATCACGTGGCTGTCATGCACTGATCACGAGCTACCATACTGATCACGTGACTGATCATGCACTGATCACGTACTGATCATGCACTGATCACGTGACTGATCATGCACTGATCACGTGACTGATCATGCACTGATCACGTGGCTATCATGCACTGATCACGTGGCTGATCATGCACTGATCACGTAGCACCATGTACTGGTCACGTGATCATGCACTGATCACGAATTGATCATGCACTGATCACGTGGCTGATCATGCACTGATCACGTGGCTGATCACACATGATCACGTGACTGATCATGCACTGATCACGTGGCTATCATGCACTGATCACGTGGCTGATCATGCACTGATCACGTGGATATCATGCACTGATCACGTGGCTGATCATGCACTGATCACATGACTGATCATGCACTGATCACGTGGCTATCATGCACTGATCACGTGGCTGATCATGCACTGATCACGTGACTGATCATGCACTGATCACGTGGCTATCATGCACTACTCACGTGGCTGATCATGCAATGATCATGTAGCTACCATGTACAGGTCACGTGAATGATCATACACCCATCAGGTGACTGATCATGCACTGATCACGTGGCTATCATGCACTGATCACGTGACTGATCATGCACTGATCACGTCTATATCATGCACTGATCACATGACTGCCCATGCACTGATCACGTGGATGATCATACACTAATCATGTGACAGATCATGCACTGATCACGTGGCTGATCATGCACTGATACCGTGACTGAGCATGGACTGATCACATGACTATCATGTAGTGATCACGTGACTTAATGGCGCTGATCATGTGACTGATCATGCGCTGATCATGTTTGCTATCATACACTGATCATGTGCCTCTGGAGGCAATAAACAAAGAGCTGAGTAGGCACGAATCAAACAGTCAGCAGGCAATAATCATGGAACTCAGCTGTGAGGAATCATGCTGCTCAGCTGGCAATAATCAAGCAGCTGAGCAGGCAGGAATTACGCAGCACAGCTGGCAATTGTCAAGCAGATGACAGGCAGGAATCGTGCAGCTCAGCTGGCAATTGTCAAGCAGATGAGCAGACAGTAATCACGCAGCTCAGCAGGCCCTGATCACGTGACTGAGCATGCACTGTTCACGTGGCTGATCATACACTGATCACGTGATGATCATGCACTGATCACTTGGATATCATGCACTGATCACGTGGCTGATCATACACTGTTCACGTGTCTGACCATGCACTGATCACGTGGCTGATCATACACTGCTCACGTAACTGATCATGCACTGATCACGTGGCTATCATGCACTGATCACGTGGCTGAACATGCACTGTTCACGTGGCTGATCACACACCTGTCACGTGACATATCATGCACTGATCACGTGGCACTCATGCACTGATCACGTGGCTGATCATACTCTGCTCACGTAACTCATGCACACATCACGTGGCTATCATGCACTGCTCACGTGGCTGATCATGCAATGATCACGTAGCAACCATGTACTGGTCACGTGACTGATCATGCACTGATCACGTAACTGATCATGCACTGATCACGTGGCTGATCATGCACTGATCACGTGATGATCATGCACTGATCACGTGGCTATCATGCACTGATCACGTGGCTGATCATGCACTGATCACGTGTCTGATCATGCACTGATCACGTGGCTGATCATGCACTGATCACGTAACTGATCATGCACTGATCACGTGGCTATCATGCACTGATCACGTGGCTGATCATGCACTGATCACGTGGCTGATCACACACTGATCACGTGACTATCATGCACTGATCACGTGGTATCATGCACTGATCACGTGGCTGATCATACACTGATCACGTAATCATGCACTGATCACGTGGCTATCATGCACTGATCACGTGGCTGATCATGCACTGATCACGTGGCTATCATATACTGATCACGTGACTGATCATGCACTGATCACGTGAATGATCATGCACTGATCACGTGACTGATCATGCACTGATCACGTGACTGATCATGCACTGATCACGTGGCTATCATGCACTGATCACGTGGCTGATCATGCACTGATCACGTAGCAACCATGTACTGTCACGTGACTGATCATGCACTGATCACGTAACTGATCATGCACTGATCACGTGGCTGATCATGCACTGATCACGTGGCTGATCACACATGATCACGTGACTGATCATGCACTGATCACGTGGCTGATCATGCACTGATCACGTGGCTGATCATGCACTGATCACGTGGCTATCATGCACTGATCACGTGGCTGATCATGCACTGATCACGTAGCTATCATGCACTGATCACGTGACTGATCATGCACTGATCACGTGATTGATCATGCACTGATCACGTGGCTGATCATGCACTGATCACGTGGCTGATCACACTGATCACGTGACTGATCATGCACTGATCACGTGACTGATCATGCACTGATCACGTGGCTATCATGCACTGATCACGTGGATATCATGCACTGATCACGTGGACTGATCACACTCACGTGACTGATCATGCACTGATCACGTGGCTATCATGCACTGATCACGTGGCTATCATGCACTGATCACGTGGCTGATCATGCAATGATCACGGAGCTGCCATGCACTGTCACGTGACTGATCATGCACTGATCACGTAATGATCATGCACTGATCACGTGACTGATCATGCACTGATCACGTGACTGATCATGCACTGATCACGTGACTGATCATGCACTGATCACGTGGCTATCATGCACTGATCACGTGGCTGATCATGCACTGATCACGCAGCTATCATGCACTGTCACATGACTGATCATGCACTGATCACATAATTGATCATGCACTGATCACGTGGCTTATCATGCACTGATCATGTGACTGATCATGTGCTGATCATGTTTGGTGTCATACACTGATCATGTGCCTCTGGAGGCAATGAACAAAGAGCTGAGTAGGCAGGAATCAGTCAGCAGGCTATAATCATGGAACTCAGCTCTGAGAAATCATGCTGCTCAGCTGGCAATAATCAAGCAGCTGAGCAGGCAGGAATTACGCAGCACAGGTGGCAATTGTCAAGCAGATGACAGGCAGGAATCGTGCAGCTCAGCTGGCAATTGTCAAGCAGATGAGCAGACAGTAATCACGCAGCTCAGCAGGCCCTGATCACGTGACTGAGCATGCACTGTTCACGTGGCTGATCATACACTGATCACGTGACTGATCATGCACTGATCACGTGGCTGATCATGCACTGATCACGTGGCTATCATGCACTGATCACGTGGCTGATCATGCACTGATCACGTGGCTGATCATGCACTGATCACGTGGCTGATCATGCACTGATCACGTGACTGATCATGCACTGATCACGTGGCTGATCATGCACTGATCACGTGGCTGATCATGCACTGATCACGTGACTGATCATGCACTGATCACGTGACTGATCATGCACTGATCACGTGGCTATCATGCACTGATCACGTGGCTGATCATGCACTGATCACGTGACTGATCATGCACTGATCACGTGGCTGATCATGCACTGATCACGTGACTGATCATGCACTGATCACGTGACTGATCATGCACTGATCACGTGGCTATCATGCACTGCTCACGTGGCTGATCATGCCATGATCACGCAGCTACCATGTACTGGTCACATGACTGATCATGCACTGATCACGTGACTGATCATGCACTGATCACGTGGCTATCATGCACTACTCACGTGGCTGATCATGCAATGATCATGTAGCTACCATGTACAGGTCACGTGAATGATCATACACCCATCAGGTGACTGATCATGCACTGATCACGTGGCTATCATGCACTGATCACGAGACTGATCATGCACTGATCACGTCTATATCATGCACTGATCACATGACTGCCCATGCACTGATCACGTGGATGATCATACACTAATCATGTGACAGATCATGCACTGATCACGTGGCTGATCATGCACTGATACCGTGACTGAGCATGGACTGATCACATGACTATCATGTAGTGATCACGTGACTTAATGGCGCTGATCATGTGACTGATCATGCGCTGATCATGTTTGCTATCATACACTGATCATGTGCCTCTGGAGGCAATAAACAAAGAGCTGAGTAGGCACGAATCAAACAGTCAGCAGGCAATAATCATGGAACTCAGGTGTGAGGAATCATGCTGCTCAGCTGGCAATAATCAAGCAGCTGAGCAGGCAGGAATTACGCAGCACAGCTGGCAATTGTCAAGCAGATGACAGGCAGGAATCGTGCAGCTCAGCTGGCAATTGTCAAGCAGATGAGCAGACAGTAATCACGCAGCTCAGCAGGCCCTGATCACGTGACTGAGCATGCACTGTTCACGTGGCTGATCATACACTGATCACGTGATCATGCACTGATCACGTGGCTATCATGCACTGATCACGTGGCTGATCATGCACTGATCACGTGCTGACCATGCACTGATCACGTGGCTGATCATGCACTGATCACGTAACTGATCATGCACTGATCACGTGGCTGATCATGCACTGATCACGTGCTGATCATGCACTGATCACGTGGCTATCATGCACTGATCACGTGGCTGATCATGCACTGATCACGTGCTGATCATGCACTGATCACGTGGCTGATCATACACTGCTCACGTAACTGATCATGCACTGATCACGTGGCTATCATGCACTGATCACGTGGCTGATCATGCACTGATCACGTGGCTGATCATGCACTGTCACGTGACTGATCATGCACTGATCACGTGGCATCATGCACTGATCACGTGGCTGATCATACACTGATCACGTGACTCATGCACTGATCACGTGGCTATCATGCACTGATCACGTGGCTGATCATGCAATGATCACGTAGCTACCATGTACTGGTCACGTGACTGATCATGCACTGATCACGTGAATGATCATGCACTGATCACGTGACTGATCATGCACTGATCACGTGACTGATCATGCACTGATCACGTGGCTATCATGCACTGATCACGTGGCTGATCATGCACTGATCACGTAGCAACCATGCACTGTCACGTGACTGATCATGCACTGATCACGTAATTGATCATGCACTGATCACGTGGCTGATCATGCACTGATCACGTGGCTATCATGCACTGATCACGTGGCTGATCATGCACTGATCACGTAGCTACCATGCTGATCACGTGACTGATCATGCACTGATCACGTAATTGATCATGCACTGATCACGTGGCTGATCATGCACTGATCACGTGGCTGATCACACTGATCACGTGACTGATCATGCACTGATCACGTGACTGATCATGCACTGATCACGTGGCTATCATGCACTGATCACGTGGCTATCATGCACTGATCACGTGGCTGATCACACACTGATCACGTGACTGATCATGCACTGATCACGTGGCTATCATGCACTGATCACGTGGCTATCATGCACTGATCACGTGGCTGATCATGCAATGATCACGGAGCTGCCATGCACTGGTCACGTGACTGATCATGCACTGATCACGTGACTGATCATGCACTGATCACGTGACTGATCATGCACTGATCACGTGACTGATCATGCACTGATCACGTGACTGATCATGCACTGATCACGTGGCTATCATGCACTGATCACGTGGCTGATCATGCACTGATCACGCAGCTATCATGCACTGTCACGTGACTGATCATGCACTGATCACATGACTGATCATGCACTGATCACGTGGCTTATCATGCACTGATCATGTGACTGATCATGCACTGATCATGTTTGGTATCATACACTGATCATGTGCCTCTGGAGGCAATGAACATAGAGCTGAGTAGGCACGAATCAGTCAGCAGGCTATAATCATGGAACTCACCTGTGAGGAATCATGCTGCTCAGCTGGCAATAATCAAGCAGCTGAGCAGGCAGGAATTACGCAGCACAGCTGGCAATTGTCAAGCAGCTGACAGGCAGGAATCGTGCAGCTCAGCTGGCAATTGTCAAGCAGATGAGCAGACAGTAATCACGCAGCTCAGCAGGCCCTGATCACGTGACTGATCATGCACTGATCACGTGGCTGATCATACACTGATCACGTGACTGATCATGCACTGATCACGTGACTGATCATGCACTGATCACGTGGCTATCATGCACTGATCACGTGGCTGACATGCACTGATCACGTGGCTGATCATGCACTGATCACGTGGCTGATCATGCACTGATCACGTGACTGATCATGCACTGATCACGTGGCTGATCATGCACTGATCACGTGGCTATCATGCACTGCTCACGTGGCTGATCATGCCATGATCACGCAGCTACCATGTACTGGTCACATGACTGATCATGCACTGATCACGTGACTGATCATGCACTGATCACGTGGCTATCATGCACTACTCACGTGGCTGATCATGCAATGATCATGTAGCTACCATGTACAGGTCACGTGAATGATCATACACCCATCAGGTGACTGATCATGCACTGATCACGTGGCTATCATGCACTGATCACGTGACTGATCATGCACTGATCACGTCTATATCATGCACTGATCACATGACTGCCCATGCACTGATCACGTGGATGATCATACACTAATCTTGTGACAGATCATGCACTGATCACGTGGCTGATCATGCACTGATACCGTGACTGAGCATGGACTGATCACATGACTATCATGTAGTGATCACGTGACTTAATGGCGCTGATCATGTGACTGATCATGCGCTGATCATGTTTGCTATCATACACTGATCATGTGCCTCTGGAGGCAATAAACAAAGAGCTGAGTAGGCACGAATCAAACAGTCAGCAGGCAATAATCATGGAACTCAGGTGTGAGGAATCATGCTGCTCAGCTGGCAATAATCAAGCAGCTGAGCAGGCAGGAATTATGCAGCACAGCTGGCAATTGTCAAGCAGATGACAGGCAGGAATCGTGCAGCTCAGCTGGCAATTGTCAAGCAGATGAGCAGACAGTAATCACGCAGCTCAGCAGGCCCAGATCACGTGACTGAGCATGCACTGTTCACGTGGCTGATCATACACTGATCACGTGATGATCATGCACTGATCACGTGGCTGATCATACACTGATCACGTGTCTGACCATGCACTGATCACGTGGCTGATCATACACTGCTCACGTAACTGATCATGCACTGATCACGTGGCTATCATGCACTGATCACGTGGCTGAACATGCACTGTTCACGTGGCTGATCACACACCTGTCACGTGACATATCATGCACTGATCACGTGGCACTCATGCACTGATCACGTGGCTGATCATACTCTGCTCACGTAACTCATGCACACATCACGTGGCTATCATGCACTGCTCACGTGGCTCGTCATGGAATGATCACGTAGCACCATATACTGGTCACGTGACTGATCATGCACTGATCACGTAAATGATCATGCACTGTTCACGTGACTGATCATGTACTGATCACGTGACTGATCATGCACTGATCACGTGGCTATCATGCACTGCTCACGTGGCTGATCATGCAACGATCACGTAGCAACCATGTACTGGTCACGTGACTGATCATGCACTGATCACGTAATTGATCATGCACTGATCACGTGGCTCATCATGCACTGATCACGTGGCTGATCACACATGATCACGTGACTGATCATGCACTGATCACGTGGCTATCATGCACTGATCACGTGGCTGATCACACTGATCACGTGGCTGATCATGCACTGATCACGTGACTGATCATGCACTGATCACGTGGCTATCATGCACTGATCACGTGGCTGATCATGCACTGATCACGTGGCTGATCACACACTGTCACGTGACTATCATGCACTGATCACGTGGCACATGCACTGATCACGTGGCTGATCATACACTGATCACGTAACTCATGCACATCACGTGGCTATCATGCACTGATCACGTGGCTGTCATGCAATGATCACGTAGCTACCATATACTGGTCACGTGACTGATCATGCACTGATCACGTACTGATCATGCACTGATCACGTGACTGATCATGCACTGATCACGTGACTGATCATGCACTGATCACGTGGCTATCATGCACTGATCACGTGGCTGATCATGCAACGATCACGTAGCAACCATGTACTGGTCACGTGACTGATCATGCACTGATCACGTAATTGATCATGCACTGATCACGTGGCTGATCATGCACTGATCACGTGGCTGATCACACATGATCACGTGACTGATCATGCACTGATCACGTGGCTATCATGCACTGATCACGTGGCTGATCATGCACTGATCACGTGGATATCATGCACTGATCACGTGGCTGATCATGCACTGATCACATGACTGATCATGCACTGATCACGTGGCTATCATGCACTGATCACGTGGCTGATCATGCACTGATCACGTGACTGATCATGCACTGATCACGTGGCTATCATGCACTACTCACGTGGCTGATCATGCAATGATCATGTAGCTACCATGTACAGGTCACGTGAATGATCATACACCCATCAGGTGACTGATCATGCACTGATCACGTGGCTGATCATGCACTGATCACGTGACTGATCATGCACTGATCACGTCTATATCATGCACTGATCACATGACTGCCCATGCACTGATCACGTGGATGATCATACACTAATCATGTGACAGATCATGCACTGATCACGTGGCTGATCATGCACTGATACCGTGACTGAGCATGGACTGATCACATGACTATCATGTAGTGATCACGTGACTTAATGGCGCTGATCATGTGACTGATCATGCGCTGATCATGTTTGCTATCATACACTGATCATGTGCCTCTGGAGGCAATAAACAAAGAGCTGAGTAGGCACGAATCAAACAGTCAGCAGGCAATAATCATGGAACTCAGCTGTGAGGAATCATGCTGCTCAGCTGGCAATAATCAAGCAGCTGAGCAGGCAGGAATTACGCAGCACAGCTGGCAATTGTCAAGCAGATGACAGGCAGGAATCGTGCAGCTCAGCTGGCAATTGTCAAGCAGATGAGCAGACAGTAATCACGCAGCTCAGCAGGCCCAGATCACGTGACTGAGCATGCACTGTTCACGTGGCTGATCATACACTGATCACGTGATGATCATGCACTGATCACTTGGATATCATGCACTGATCACGTGGCTGATCATACACTGTTCACGTGTCTGACCATGCACTGATCACGTGGCTGATCATACACTGCTCACGTAACTGATCATGCACTGATCACGTGGCTATCATGCACTGATCACGTGGCTGAACATGCACTGTTCACGTGGCTGATCACACACCTGTCACGTGACATATCATGCACTGATCACGTGGCACTCATGCACTGATCACGTGGCTGATCATACTCTGCTCACGTAACTCATGCACACATCACGTGGCTATCATGCACTGCTCACGTGGCTGATCATGCAATGATCACGTAGCAACCATGTACTGGTCACGTGACTGATCATGCACTGATCACGTAACTGATCATGCACTGATCACGTGGCTGATCATGCACTGATCACGTGACTGATCATGCACTGATCACGTGGCTATCATGCACTGATCACGTGGCTGATCATGCACTGATCACGTGGCTGATCATGCACTGATCACGTGGCTGATCATGCACTGATCACGTAACTGATCATGCACTGATCACGTGGCTATCATGCACTGATCACGTGGCTGATCATGCACTGATCACGTGGCTGATCACACACTGATCACGTGACTATCATGCACTGATCACGTGGCTATCATGCACTGATCACGTGGCTGATCATGCACTGATCACGTAACTCATGCACTGATCACGTGGCTATCATGCACTGATCACGTGGCTGATCATGCAATGATCACGTAGCTACCATGCACTGATCACGTGACTGATCATGCACTGATCACGTGAATGATCATGCACTGATCACGTGACTGATCATGCACTGATCACGTGACTGATCATGCACTGATCACGTGGCTATCATGCACTGATCACGTGGCTGATCATGCACTGATCACGTAGCAACCATGTACTGTCACGTGACTGATCATGCACTGATCACGTGATTGATCATGCACTGATCACGTGGCTGATCATGCACTGATCACGTGGCTGATCACACATGATCACGTGACTGATCATGCACTGATCACGTGGCTGATCATGCACTGATCACGTGGCTGATCATGCACTGATCACGTGGCTATCATGCACTGATCACGTGGCTGATCATGCACTGATCACGTAGCTATCATGCACTGATCACGTGACTGATCATGCACTGATCACGTAATTGATCATGCACTGATCACGTGGCTGATCATGCACTGATCACGTGGCTGATCACACTGATCACGTGACTGATCATGCACTGATCACGTGACTGATCATGCACTGATCACGTGGCTATCATGCACTGATCACGTGGATATCATGCACTGATCACGTGACTGATCACACGATCACGTGACTGATCATGCACTGATCACGTGGCTATCATGCACTGATCACGTGGCTATCATGCACTGATCACGTGGCTGATCATGCAATGATCACGGAGCTGCCATGCACTGGTCACGTGACTGATCATGCACTGATCACGTAACTGATCATGCACTGATCACGTGACTGATCATGCACTGATCACGTGACTGATCATGCACTGATCACGTGACTGATCATGCACTGATCACGTGGCTATCATGCACTGATCACGTGGCTGATCATGCACTGATCACGCAGCTACCATGCACTGTCACGTGACTGATCATGCACTGATCACATAACTGATCATGCACTGATCACGTGGCTTATCATGCACTGATCATGTGACTGATCATGTGCTGATCATGTTTGGTGTCATACACTGATCATGTGCCTCTGGAGGCAATGAACATAGAGCTGAGTAGGCAGGAATCAGTCAGCAGGCTATAATCATGGAACTCAGCTCTGAGAAATCATGCTGCTCAGCTGGCAATAATCAAGTAGATGAGCAGGCAGGAATTACGCAGCACAGGTGGCAATTGTCAAGCAGATGACAGGCAGGAATCGTGCAGCTCAGCTGGCAATTGTCAAGCAGATGAGCAGACAGTAATCACGCAGCTCAGCAGGCCCTGATCACGTGACTGAGCATGCACTGTTCACGTGGCTGATCACACACTATCACGTGACTGATCATGCACTGATCACGTGACTGATCATGCACTGATCACGTGGCTATCATGCACTGATCACGTGGCTGATCATGCACTGATCACGTGGCTGATCATGCACTGATCACGTGGCTGATCATGCACTGATCACGTGACTGATCATGCACTGATCACGTGGCTGATCATGCACTGATCACGTGGCTGATCATGCACTGATCACGTGACTGATCATGCACTGATCACGTGACTGATCATGCACTGATCACGTGGCTATCATGCACTGATCACGTGGCTGACATGCACTGATCACGTGCCTGATCATGCACTGATCACGTGGCTGATCATGCACTGATCACGTGACTGATCATGCACTGATCACGTGTCTGATCATGCACTGATCACGTGGCTATCATGCACTGCTCACGTGGCTGATCATGCATGATCACGCAGCTACCATGTACTGGTCACATGACTGATCATGCACTGATCACGTGACTGATCATGCAGTGATCACGTGGCTATCATGCACTACTCACGTGGCTGATCATGCAATGATCATGTAGCTACCATGTACAGGTCACGTGAATGATCATACACCCATCAGGTGACTGATCATGCACTGATCACGTGGCTATCATGCACTGATCACGAGACTGATCATGCACTGATCACGTCTATATCATGCACTGATCACATGACTGCCCATGCACTGATCACGTGGATGATCATACACTAATCATGTGACAGATCATGCACTGATCACGTGGCTGATCATGCACTGATACCGTGACTGAGCATGGACTGATCACATGACTATCATGTAGTGATCACGTGACTTAATGGCGCTGATCATGTGACTGATCATGCGCTGATCATGTTTGCTATCATACACTGATCATGTGCCTCTGGAGGCAATAAACAAAGAGCTGAGTAGGCACGAATCAAACAGTCAGCAGGCAATAATCATGGAACTCAGGTGTGAGGAATCATGCTGCTCAGCTGGCAATAATCAAGCAGCTGAGCAGGCAGGAATTACGCAGCACAGCTGGCAATTGTCAAGCAGATGACAGGCAGGAATCGTGCAGCTCAGCTGGCAATTGTCAAGCAGATGAGCAGACAGTAATCACGCAGCTCAGCAGGCCCAGATCACGTGACTGAGCATGCACTGTTCACGTGGCTGATCATACACTGATCACGTGATCATGCACTGATCACGTGGCTATCATGCACTGATCACGTGGCTGATCATGCACTGATCACGTGCTGACCATGCACTGATCACGTGGCTGATCATGCACTGATCACGTAACTGATCATGCACTGATCACGTGGCTGATCATGCACTGATCACGTAACTGATCATGCACTGATCACGTGGCTATCATGCACTGATCACGTGGCTGATCATGCACTGATCACGTAACTGATCATGCACTGATCACGTGGCTGATCATACACTGCTCACGTAACTGATCATGCACTGATCACGTGGCTATCATGCACTGATCACGTGGCTGATCATGCACTGATCACGTGGCTGATCATGCACTGTCACGTGACTGATCATGCACTGATCACGTGGCATCATGCACTGATCACGTGGCTGATCATGCACTGATCACGTGACTCATGCACTGATCACGTGGCTATCATGCACTGATCACGTGGCTGATCATGCAATGATCACGTAGCTACCATACTGGTCACGTGACTGATCATGCACTGATCACGTGAATGATCATGCACTGATCACGTGACTGATCATGCACTGATCACGTGACTGATCATGCACTGATCACGTGGCTATCATGCACTGATCACGTGGCTGATCATGCACTGATCACGTAGCCATGTACTGTCACGTGACTGATCATGCACTGATCACGTGATTGATCATGCACTGATCACGTGGCTGATCATGCACTGATCACGTGGCTATCATGCACTGATCACGTGGCTGATCATGCAATGATCACGTAGCTACCATGTACTGGTCACGTGACTGATCATGCACTGATCACGTAATTGATCATGCACTGATCACGTGGCTGATCATGCACTGATCACGTGGCTGATCACACTGATCACGTGACTGATCATGCACTGATCACGTGACTGATCATGCACTGATCACGTGGCTATCATGCACTGATCACGTGGATATCATGCACTGATCACGTGGCTGATCACACACTGATCACGTGACTGATCATGCACTGATCACGTGGCTATCATGCACTGATCACGTGGCTATCATGCACTGATCACGTGGCTGATCATGCAATGATCACGGAGCTGCCATGCACTGGTCACGTGACTGATCATGCACTGATCAGGTAATTGATCATGCACTGATCACGTGACTGATCATGCACTGATCACGTGACTGATCATGCACTGATCACGTGACTGATCATGCACTGATCACGTGGCTATCATGCACTGATCACGTGGCTGATCATGCATGATCACGCAGCTACCATGCACTGTCACGTGACTGATCATGCACTGATCACGTAATTGATCATGCACTGATCACGTGGCTTATCATGCACTGATCATGTGACTGATCATGTGCTGATCATGTTTGGTATCATACACTGATCATGTGCCTATGGAGGCAATGAACATAGAGCTGAGTAGGCAGGAATCAGTCAGCAGGCTATAATCATGGAACTCACCTGTGAGAAATCATGCTGCTCAGCTGGCAATAATCAAGTAGATGAGCAGGCAGGAATTACGCAGCACAGGTGGCAATTGTCAAGCAGCTGACAGGCAGGAATCGTGCAGCTCAGCTGGCAATTGTCAAGCAGATGAGCAGACAGTAATCACGCAGCTCATCATGCACTGATCACGTGACTGATCATGCACTGATCACGTGGCTGATCATACACTGATCACGTGACTGATCATGCACTGATCACGTGACTGATCATGCACTGATCACGTGGCTATCATGCACTGATCACGTGGCTGACATGCACTGATCACGTGCCTGATCATGCACTGATCACGTGGCTGATCATGCACTGATCACGTGACTGATCATGCACTGATCACGTGTCTGATCATGCACTGATCACGTGGCTATCATGCACTGCTCACGTGGCTGATCATGCCATGATCACGCAGCTACCATGTACTGGTCACATGACTGATCATGCACTGATCACGTGACTGATCATGCAGTGATCACGTGGCTATCATGCACTACTCACGTGGCTGATCATGCAATGATCATGTAGCTACCATGTACAGGTCACGTGAATGATCATACACCCATCAGGTGACTGATCATGCACTGATCACGTGGCTATCATGCACTGATCACGAGACTGATCATGCACTGATCACGTCTATATCATGCACTGATCACATGACTGCCCATGCACTGATCACGTGGATGATCATACACTAATCATGTGACAGATCATGCACTGATCACGTGGCTGATCATGCACTGATACCGTGACTGAGCATGGACTGATCACATGACTATCATGTAGTGATCACGTGACTTAATGGCGCTGATCATGTGACTGATCATGCGCTGATCATGTTTGCTATCATACACTGATCATGTGCCTCTGGAGGCAATAAACAAAGAGCTGAGTAGGCACGAATCAAACAGTCAGCAGGCAATAATCATGGAACTCAGGTGTGAGGAATCATGCTGCTCAGCTGGCAATAATCAAGCAGCTGAGCAGGCAGGAATTACGCAGCACAGCTGGCAATTGTCAAGCAGATGACAGGCAGGAATCGTGCAGCTCAGCTGGCAATTGTCAAGCAGATGAGCAGACAGTAATCACGCAGCTCAGCAGGCCCAGATCACGTGACTGAGCATGCACTGTTCACGTGGCTGATCATACACTGATCACGTGATGATCATGCACTGATCACTTGGATATCATGCACTGATCACGTGGCTGATCATACACTGTTCACGTGTCTGACCATGCACTGATCACGTGGCTGATCATACACTGCTCACGTAACTGATCATGCACTGATCACGTGGCTATCATGCACTGATCACGTGGCTGAACATGCACTGTTCACGTGGCTGATCACACACCTGTCACGTGACATATCATGCACTGATCACGTGGCACTCATGCACTGATCACGTGGCTGATCATACTCTGCTCACGTAACTCATGCACACATCACGTGGCTATCATGCACTGCTCACGTGGCTCGTCATGGAATGATCACGTAGCTACCATATACTGGTCACGTGACTGATCATGCACTGATCACGTAAATGATCATGCACTGATCACGTGACTGATCATGTACTGATCACGTGACTGATCATGCACTGATCACGTGGCTATCATGCTCTGCTCACGTGGCTGATCATGCAATGATCACGTAGCAACCATGTACTGGTCACGTGACTGATCATGCACTGATCACGTAATTGATCATGCACTGATCACGTGGCTCATCATGCACTGATCACGTGGCTGATCA
Source organism: Bos javanicus (assembly GCF_032452875.1). Lineage (NCBI taxonomy): Eukaryota > Metazoa > Chordata > Mammalia > Artiodactyla > Bovidae > Bos > Bos javanicus. The sequence goes on along the minus strand of NW_026894032.1, from coordinate 153,360 downwards.
CACATGTATCACGTGACTGATCATGCACTGATCACGTGGCTATCATGCACTGATCACGTGACTGATCATGCACTGATCACGTGGCTGATCATGCACTGATCACGTGGCTATCATGCACTGATCACGTGGCTGATCACACACGTATCACATGACTGATCATGCACTGATCACGTGGCTGATCATGCACTGATCACGTGGCTATCATGCACTGATCACGTGGCTGATCATGCAATGATCACGTAGCTATCATGTACTGGTCACGTGACTGATCATGCACTGATCACGTGACTGATCATGCACTGATCACGTGGCTGATCATGCACTGATCACGTGGCTGATCATGCACTGATCACGTGACTGATCATGCACTGATCACATGACTGCCCATGCACTGATCACGTGGATGATCATACACTAATCATGTGACAGATCATGCACTGATCACGTGGCTGATCATGCACTGATACCGTGACTGAGCATGGACTGATCACATGACTATCATGTAGTGATCACGTGACTTAATGGCGCTGATCATGTGACTGATCATGCGCTGATCATGTTTGCTATCATACACTGATCATGTGCCTCTGGAGGCAATAAACAAAGAGCTGAGTAGGCACGAATCAAACAGTCAGCAGGCAATAATCATGGAACTCAGCTGTGAGGAATCATGCTGCTCAGCTGGCAATAATCAAGCAGCTGAGCAGGCAGGAATTACGCAGCACAGCTGGCAATTGTCAAGCAGATGACAGGCAGGAATCGTGCAGCTCAGCTGGCAATTGTCAAGCAGATGAGCAGACAGTAATCACGCAGCTCAGCAGGCCCAGATCACGTGACTGAGCATGCACTGTTCACGTGGCTGATCATACACTGATCACGTGATGATCATGCACTGATCACTTGGATATCATGCACTGATCACGTGGCTGATCATACACTGTTCACGTGTCTGACCATGCACTGATCACGTGGCTGATCATACACTGCTCACGTAACTGATCATGCACTGATCACGTGGCTATCATGCACTGATCACGTGGCTGAACATGCACTGTTCACGTGGCTGATCACACACCTGTCACGTGACATATCATGCACTGATCACGTGGCACTCATGCACTGATCACGTGGCTGATCATACTCTGCTCACGTAACTCATGCACACATCACGTGGCTATCATGCACTGCTCACGTGGCTCGTCATGGAATGATCACGTAGCTACCATATACTGGTCACGTGACTGATCATGCACTGATCACGTAAATGATCATGCACTGATCACGTGACTGATCATGCACTGATCACGTCTATATCATGCACTGATCACGTGACTGATCATGCACTGATCACGTGGATGATCATGACTGATCATGTGACTGATCATGCACTGATCACGTGGCTGATCACACATGATCACGTGACTGATCATGCACTGATCACGTGGCTCTCATGCACTGATCACGTGGCTGTCATGCACTGATCACGTGGATATCATGCACTGATCACGTGGCTGATCACACACGTATCACATGACTGATCATGCACTGATCACGTGGCTATCATGCACTGATCACGTGGCTATCATGCACTGATCACGTGGCTGATCATGCAATGATCACGTAGCTACCATGTACTGGTCACGTGACTGATCATGCACTGATCACGTAATTGATCATGCACTGATCACGTGGCTGATCATGCACTGATCACGTGGCTGATCATACACTGATCACATAACTGATCATGCACTGATCACGTGACTGATCATGCACTGATCACGTGGCTATCATGCACTGATCACGTGGCTGACATACACTGATCACGTGCCTGATCATGCACTGATCACGTGGCTGATCATGCACTGATCACGTGACTGATCATGCACTGATCACGTGTCTGATCATGCACTGATCACGTGGCTATCATGCACTGCTCACGTGGCTGATCATGCCATGATCACGCAGCTACCATGTACTGGTCACATGACTGATCATGCACTGATCACGTGACTGATCATGCAGTGATCACGTGGCTATCATGCACTACTCACGTGGCTGATCATGCAATGATCATGTAGCTACCATGTACAGGTCACGTGAATGATCATACACCCATCAGGTGACTGATCATGCACTGATCACGTGGCTATCATGCACTGATCACGAGACTGATCATGCACTGATCACGTCTATATCATGCACTGATCACATGACTGCCCATGCACTGATCACGTGGATGATCATACACTAATCTTGTGACAGATCATGCACTGATCACGTGGCTGATCATGCACTGATACCGTGACTGAGCATGGACTGATCACATGACTATCATGTAGTGATCACGTGACTTAATGGCGCTGATCATGTGACTGATCATGCGCTGATCATGTTTGCTATCATACACTGATCATGTGCCTCTGGAGGCAATAAACAAAGAGCTGAGTAGGCACGAATCAAACAGTCAGCAGGCAATAATCATGGAACTCAGGTGTGAGGAATCATGCTGCTCAGCTGGCAATAATCAAGCAGCTGAGCAGGCAGGAATTACGCAGCACAGCTGGCAATTGTCAAGCAGATGACAGGCAGGAATCGTGCAGCTCAGCTGGCAATTGTCAAGCAGATGAGCAGACAGTAATCACGCAGCTCAGCAGGCCCAGATCACGTGACTGAGCATGCACTGTTCACGTGGCTGATCATACACTGATCACGTGTCTGATCATGCACTGATCACGTGGCTGATCATACACTGATCACGTAACTGATCATGCACTGATCACGTGGCTATCATGCACTGATCACGTGGCTGAACATGCACTGATCACGTGGCTGATCACACACTGTCACGTGACATATCATGCACTGATCACGTGGCACTCATGCACTGATCACGTGGCTGATCATACTCTGCTCACGTAACTCATGCACACATCACGTGGCTATCATGCACTGCTCACGTGGCTCGTCATGGAATGATCACGTAGCAACCATATACTGGTCACGTGACTGATCATGCAAAGATCACGTAAATGATCATGCACTGTTCACGTGACTGATCATGTACTGATCACGTGACTGATCATGCACTGATCACGTGGCTATCATGCACTGCTCACGTGGCTGATCATGCAACGATCACGTAGCAACCATGTACTGGTCACGTGACTGATCATGCACTGATCACGTAATTGATCATGCACTGATCACGTGGCTCATCATGCACTGATCACGTGGCTGATCACACATGTATCACGTGACTGATCATGCACTGATCACGTGGCTCTCATGCACTGATCACGTGGCTGTCATGCACTGATCACGTGGATATCATGCACTGATCACGTGGCTGATCATGCACGTATCACATGACTGATCATGCACTGATCACGTGGCTATCATGCACTGATCACGTGGCTATCATGCACTGATCACGTGGCTGATCATGCACTGATCACGTGGCTGATCATGCACTGATCACGTGGCTGATCATGCACTGATCACGTGACTGATCATGCACTGATCACGTGACTGATCATGCACTGATCACGTGGCTATCATGCACTGATCACGTGGCTGACATGCACTGATCACGTGCCTGATCATGCACTGATCACGTGGCTGATCATGCACTGATCACGTGACTGATCATGCACTGATCACGTGTCTGATCATGCACTGATCACGTGGCTATCATGCACTGCTCACGTGGCTGATCATGCATGATCACGCAGCTACCATGTACTGGTCACATGACTGATCATGCACTGATCACGTGACTGATCATGCAGTGATCACGTGGCTATCATGCACTACTCACGTGGCTGATCATGCAATGATCATGTAGCTACCATGTACAGGTCACGTGAATGATCATACACCCATCAGGTGACTGATCATGCACTGATCACGTGGCTATCATGCACTGATCACGAGACTGATCATGCACTGATCACGTCTATATCATGCACTGATCACATGACTGCCCATGCACTGATCACGTGGATGATCATACACTAATCATGTGACAGATCATGCACTGATCACGTGGCTGATCATGCACTGATACCGTGACTGAGCATGGACTGATCACATGACTATCATGTAGTGATCACGTGACTTAATGGCGCTGATCATGTGACTGATCATGCGCTGATCATGTTTGCTATCATACACTGATCATGTGCCTCTGGAGGCAATAAACAAAGAGCTGAGTAGGCACGAATCAAACAGTCAGCAGGCAATAATCATGGAACTCAGGTGTGAGGAATCATGCTGCTCAGCTGGCAATAATCAAGCAGCTGAGCAGGCAGGAATTACGCAGCACAGCTGGCAATTGTCAAGCAGATGACAGGCAGGAATCGTGCAGCTCAGCTGGCAATTGTCAAGCAGATGAGCAGACAGTAATCACGCAGCTCAGCAGGCCCAGATCACGTGACTGAGCATGCACTGTTCACGTGGCTGATCATACACTGATCACGTGATGATCATGCACTGATCACTTGGATATCATGCACTGATCACGTGGCTGATCATACACTGTTCACGTGTCTGACCATGCACTGATCACGTGGCTGATCATACACTGCTCACGTAACTGATCATGCACTGATCACGTGGCTATCATGCACTGATCACGTGGCTGAACATGCACTGTTCACGTGGCTGATCACACACCTGTCACGTGACATATCATGCACTGATCACGTGGCACTCATGCACTGATCACGTGGCTGATCATACTCTGCTCACGTAACTCATGCACACATCACGTGGCTATCATGCACTGCTCACGTGGCTCGTCATGGAATGATCACGTAGCTACCATATACTGGTCACGTGACTGATCATGCACTGATCACGTAAATGATCATGCACTGATCACGTGACTGATCATGTACTGATCACGTGACTGATCATGCACTGATCACGTGGCTATCATGCACTGCTCACGTGGCTGATCATGCAATGATCACGTAGCAACCATGTACTGGTCACGTGACTGATCATGCACTGATCACGTAATTGATGCACTGATCACGTGGCTCATCATGCACTGATCACGTGGCTGATCACACATGTATCACGTGACTGATCATGCACTGATCACGTGGCTATCATGCACTGATCACGTGACTGATCATGCACTGATCACGTGGCTGATCATGCACTGATCACGTGGCTATCATGCACTGATCACGTGGCTGATCACACACTATCACATGACTGATCATGCACTGATCACGTGGCTGATCATGCACTGATCACGTGGCTATCATGCACTGATCACGTGGCTGATCATGCAATGATCACGTAGCTATCATGTACTGGTCACGTGACTGATCATGCACTGATCACGTGACTGATCATGCACTGATCACGTGGCTGATCATGCACTGATCACGTGGCTGATCATGCACTGATCACGTGACTGATCATGCACTGATCACATGACTGCCCATGCACTGATCACGTGGATGATCATACACTAATCATGTGACAGATCATGCACTGATCACGTGGCTGATCATGCACTGATACCGTGACTGAGCATGGACTGATCACATGACTATCATGTAGTGATCACGTGACTTAATGGCGCTGATCATGTGACTGATCATGCGCTGATCATGTTTGCTATCATACACTGATCATGTGCCTCTGGAGGCAATAAACAAAGAGCTGAGTAGGCACGAATCAAACAGTCAGCAGGCAATAATCATGGAACTCAGCTGTGAGGAATCATGCTGCTCAGCTGGCAATAATCAAGCAGCTGAGCAGGCAGGAATTACGCAGCACAGCTGGCAATTGTCAAGCAGATGACAGGCAGGAATCGTGCAGCTCAGCTGGCAATTGTCAAGCAGATGAGCAGACAGTAATCACGCAGCTCAGCAGGCCCAGATCACGTGACTGAGCATGCACTGTTCACGTGGCTGATCATACACTGATCACGTGATGATCATGCACTGATCACTTGGATATCATGCACTGATCACGTGGCTGATCATACACTGTTCACGTGTCTGACCATGCACTGATCACGTGGCTGATCATACACTGCTCACGTAACTGATCATGCACTGATCACGTGGCTATCATGCACTGATCACGTGGCTGAACATGCACTGTTCACGTGGCTGATCACACACCTGTCACGTGACATATCATGCACTGATCACGTGGCACTCATGCACTGATCACGTGGCTGATCATACTCTGCTCACGTAACTCATGCACACATCACGTGGCTATCATGCACTGCTCACGTGGCTGTCATGGAATGATCACGTAACCATATACTGGTCACGTGACTGATCATGCACTGATCACGTAAATGATCATGCACTGTTCACGTGACTGATCATGCACTGATCACGTGACTGATCATGCACTGATCACGTGGCTATCATGCACTGCTCACGTGGCTGATCATGCAACGATCACGTAGCAACCATGTACTGGTCACGTGACTGATCATGCACTGATCACGTAATTGATCATGCACTGATCACGTGGCTCATCATGCACTGATCACGTGGCTGATCACACATGTATCACGTGACTGATCATGCACTGATCACGTGGCTATCATGCACTGATCACGTGACTGATCATGCACTGATCACGTCTATATCATGCACTGATCACGTGACTGATCATGCACTGATCACGTGGATGATCATGCACTGATCACGTGACTGATCATGCACTGATCACGTGGCTGATCACACATGATCACGTGACTGATCATGCACTGATCACGTGGCTATCATGCACTGATCACGTGGCTGATCATGCACTGATCACGTGGCTATCATGCACTGATCACGTGGCTGATCACACGTATCACATGACTGATCATGCACTGATCACGTGGCTATCATGCACTGATCACGTGGCTATCATGCACTGATCACGTGGCTGATCATGCACTGATCACGTAGCTACCATGTACTGGTCACGTGACTGATCATGCACTGATCACGTAATTGATCATGCACTGATCACGTGGCTGATCATGCACTGATCACGTGGCTGATCATACACTGATCACATGACTGATCATGCACTGATCACGTGACTGATCATGCACTGATCACGTGGCTATCATGCACTGATCACGTGGCTGACATACACTGATCACGTGCCTGATCATGCACTGATCACGTGGCTGATCATGCACTGATCACGTGACTGATCATGCACTGATCACGTGTCTGATCATGCACTGATCACGTGGCTATCATGCACTGATCACGTGGCTGATCATGCCATGATCACGCAGCTACCATGTACTGGTCACATGACTGATCATGCACTGATCACGTGACTGATCATGCACTGATCACGTGGCTATCATGCACTACTCACGTGGCTGATCATGCAATGATCATGTAGCTACCATGTACAGGTCACGTGAATGATCATACACCCATCAGGTGACTGATCATGCACTGATCACGTGGCTATCATGCACTGATCACGAGACTGATCATGCACTGATCACGTCTATATCATGCACTGATCACATGACTGCCCATGCACTGATCACGTGGATGATCATACACTAATCTTGTGACAGATCATGCACTGATCACGTGGCTGATCATGCACTGATACCGTGACTGAGCATGGACTGATCACATGACTATCATGTAGTGATCACGTGACTTAATGGCGCTGATCATGTGACTGATCATGCGCTGATCATGTTTGCTATCATACACTGATCATGTGCCTCTGGAGGCAATAAACAAAGAGCTGAGTAGGCACGAATCAAACAGTCAGCAGGCAATAATCATGGAACTCAGGTGTGAGGAATCATGCTGCTCAGCTGGCAATAATCAAGCAGCTGAGCAGGCAGGAATTACGCAGCACAGCTGGCAATTGTCAAGCAGATGACAGGCAGGAATCGTGCAGCTCAGCTGGCAATTGTCAAGCAGATGAGCAGACAGTAATCACGCAGCTCAGCAGGCCCAGATCACGTGACTGAGCATGCACTGTTCACGTGGCTGATCATACACTGATCACGTGATGATCATGCACTGATCACTTGGATATCATGCACTGATCACGTGGCTGATCATACACTGTTCACGTGTCTGACCATGCACTGATCACGTGGCTGATCATACACTGCTCACGTAACTGATCATGCACTGATCACGTGGCTATCATGCACTGATCACGTGGCTGAACATGCACTGTTCACGTGGCTGATCACACACCTGTCACGTGACATATCATGCACTGATCACGTGGCACTCATGCACTGATCACGTGGCTGATCATACTCTGCTCACGTAACTCATGCACACATCACGTGGCTATCATGCACTGCTCACGTGGCTCGTCATGGAATGATCACGTAGCAACCATATACTGGTCACGTGACTGATCATGCAAAGATCACGTAAATGATCATGCACTGTTCACGTGACTGATCATGTACTGATCACGTGACTGATCATGCACTGATCACGTGGCTATCATGCTCTGCTCACGTGGCTGATCATGCAACGATCACGTAGCAACCATGTACTGGTCACGTGACTGATCATGCACTGATCACGTAATTGATCATGCACTGATCACGTGGCTCATCATGCACTGATCACGTGGCTGATCACACATGTATCACGTGACTGATCATGCACTGATCACGTGGCTCTCATGCACTGATCACGTGGCTGTCATGCACTGATCACGTGGATATCATGCACTGATCACGTGGCTGATCATGCACGATCACATGACTGATCATGCACTGATCACGTGGCTATCATGCACTGATCACGTGGCTATCATGCACTGATCACGTGGCTGATCATGCACTGATCACGTGGCTGATCATGCACTGATCACGTGGCTGATCATGCACTGATCACGTGACTGATCATGCACTGATCACGTGACTGATCATGCACTGATCACGTGGCTATCATGCACTGATCACGTGGCTGACATACACTGATCACGTGCCTGATCATGCACTGATCACGTGGCTGATCATGCACTGATCACGTGACTGATCATGCACTGATCACGTGTCTGATCATGCACTGATCACGTGGCTATCATGCACTGCTCACGTGGCTGATCATGCCATGATCACGCAGCTACCATGTACTGGTCACATGACTGATCATGCACTGATCACGTGACTGATCATGCAGTGATCACGTGGCTATCATGCACTACTCACGTGGCTGATCATGCAATGATCATGTAGCTACCATGTACAGGTCACGTGAATGATCATACACCCATCAGGTGACTGATCATGCACTGATCACGTGGCTATCATGCACTGATCACGAGACTGATCATGCACTGATCACGTCTATATCATGCACTGATCACATGACTGCCCATGCACTGATCACGTGGATGATCATACACTAATCTTGTGACAGATCATGCACTGATCACGTGGCTGATCATGCACTGATACCGTGACTGAGCATGGACTGATCACATGACTATCATGTAGTGATCACGTGACTTAATGGCGCTGATCATGTGACTGATCATGCGCTGATCATGTTTGCTATCATACACTGATCATGTGCCTCTGGAGGCAATAAACAAAGAGCTGAGTAGGCACGAATCAAACAGTCAGCAGGCAATAATCATGGAACTCAGGTGTGAGGAATCATGCTGCTCAGCTGGCAATAATCAAGCAGCTGAGCAGGCAGGAATTACGCAGCACAGCTGGCAATTGTCAAGCAGATGACAGGCAGGAATCGTGCAGCTCAGCTGGCAATTGTCAAGCAGATGAGCAGACAGTAATCACGCAGCTCAGCAGGCCCAGATCACGTGACTGAGCATGCACTGTTCACGTGGCTGATCATACACTGATCACGTGATGATCATGCACTGATCACTTGGATATCATGCACTGATCACGTGGCTGATCATACACTGTTCACGTGTCTGACCATGCACTGATCACGTGGCTGATCATACACTGCTCACGTAACTGATCATGCACTGATCACGTGGCTATCATGCACTGATCACGTGGCTGAACATGCACTGTTCACGTGGCTGATCACACACCTGTCACGTGACATATCATGCACTGATCACGTGGCACTCATGCACTGATCACGTGGCTGATCATACTCTGCTCACGTAACTCATGCACACATCACGTGGCTATCATGCACTGCTCACGTGGCTCGTCATGGAATGATCACGTAGCAACCATATACTGGTCACGTGACTGATCATGCACAGATCACGTAAATGATCATGCACTGTTCACGTGACTGATCATGTACTGATCACGTGACTGATCATGCACTGATCACGTGGCTATCATGCACTGCTCACGTGGCTGATCATGCAACGATCACGTAGCAACCATGTACTGGTCACGTGACTGATCATGCACTGATCACGTAATTGATCCTGCACTGATCACGTGGCTCATCATGCACTGATCACGTGGCTGATCACACATGTATCACGTGACTGATCATGCACTGATCACGTGGCTCTCATGCACTGATCACGTGGCTGTCATGCACTGATCACGTGGATATCATGCACTGATCACGTGGCTGATCACACACGTATCACATGACTGATCATGCACTGATCACGTGGCTATCATGCACTGATCACGTGGCTATCATGCACTGATCACGTGGCTGATCATGCAATGATCACGTAGCTACCATGTACTGGTCACGTGACTGATCATGCACTGATCACGTAATTGATCATGCACTGATCACGTGGCTGATCATGCACTGATCACGTGGCTGATCATGCACTGATCACGTGACTGATCATGCACTGATCACGTGACTGATCATGCACTGATCACGTGGCTATCATGCACTGATCACGTGGCTGACATGCACTGATCACGTGACTGATCATGCACTGATCACGTGGCTGATCATGCACTGATCACGTGGCTGATCATGCACTGATCACGTGGCTGATCACACATGATCACGTGACTGATCATGCACTGATCACGTGGCTATCATGCACTGATCACGTGGCTGATCATGCACTGATCACGTGGATATCATGCACTGATCACGTGGCTGATCATGCACTGATCACGTGACTGATCATGCACTGATCACGTGGCTATCATGCACTGATCACGTGGCTGATCATGCACTGATCACGTGGCTGATCATGCACTGATCACGTGACTGATCATGCACTGATCACGTGACTGATCATGCACTGATCACGTGGCTATCATGCACTGATCACGTGGCTGATCATGCACTGATCACGTGACTGATCATGCACTGATCACGTGGCTGATCATGCACTGATCACGTGACTGATCATGCACTGATCACGTGACTGATCATGCACTGATCACGTGGCTATCATGCACTGATCACGTGGCTGATCATGCATGATCACGTAGCTATCATGCACTGATCACGTGACTGATCATGCACTGATCACGTGGCTGATCATGCACTGATCACGTGTCTGATCATGCACTGATCACGTGGCTGATCATACACTGATCACGTAACTGATCATGCACTGATCACGTGGCTATCATGCACTGATCACGTGGCTGATCATGCACTGATCACGTGGCTGATCACACACTGTCACGTGACATATCATGCACTGATCACGTGGCACTCATGCACTGATCACGTGGCTGATCATACACTGATCACGTAACTCATGCACACATCACGTGGCTATCATGCACTGCTCACGTGGCTGTCATGAATGATCACGTAGCTACCATATACTGGTCACGTGACTGATCATGCACTGATCACGTAAATGATCATGCACTGATCACGTGACTGATCATGCACTGATCACGTGACTGATCATGCACTGATCACGTGGCTATCATGCACTGCTCACGTGGCTGATCATGCAACGATCACGTAGCAACCATGTACTGGTCACGTGACTGATCATGCACTGATCACGTAATTGATCATGCACTGATCACGTGGCTCATCATGCACTGATCACGTGGCTGATCACACATGTATCACGTGACTGATCATGCACTGATCACGTGGCTCTCATGCACTGATCACGTGGCTGTCATGCACTGATCACGTGGATATCATGCACTGATCACGTGGCTGATCACACACGTATCACATGACTGATCATGCACTGATCACGTGGCTATCATGCACTGATCACGTGGCTATCATGCACTGATCACGTGGCTGATCATGCAATGATCACGTAGCTACCATGTACTGATCACGTGACTGATCATGCACTGATCACGTAATTGATCATGCACTGATCACGTGGCTGATCATGCACTGATCACGTGGCTGATCATGCACTGATCACGTGACTGATCATGCACTGATCACGTGACTGATCATGCACTGATCACGTGGCTATCATGCACTGATCACGTGGCTGATCATGCACTGATCACGTGACTGATCATGCACTGATCACGTGGCTGATCATGCACTGATCACGTGGCTGATCATGCACTGATCACGTGACTGATCATGCACTGATCACGTGTCTGATCATGCACTGATCACGTGGCTATCATGCACTGCTCACGTGGCTGATCATGCATGATCACGCACTACCATGTACTGGTCACATGACTGATCATGCACTGATCACGTGACTGATCATGCAGTGATCACGTGGCTATCATGCACTACTCACGTGGCTGATCATGCAATGATCATGTAGCTACCATGTACAGGTCACGTGAATGATCATACACCCATCAGGTGACTGATCATGCACTGATCACGTGGCTATCATGCACTGATCACGAGACTGATCATGCACTGATCACGTCTATATCATGCACTGATCACATGACTGCCCATGCACTGATCACGTGGATGATCATACACTAATCTTGTGACAGATCATGCACTGATCACGTGGCTGATCATGCACTGATACCGTGACTGAGCATGGACTGATCACATGACTATCATGTAGTGATCACGTGACTTAATGGCGCTGATCATGTGACTGATCATGCGCTGATCATGTTTGCTATCATACACTGATCATGTGCCTCTGGAGGCAATAAACAAAGAGCTGAGTAGGCACGAATCAAACAGTCAGCAGGCAATAATCATGGAACTCAGGTGTGAGGAATCATGCTGCTCAGCTGGCAATAATCAAGCAGCTGAGCAGGCAGGAATTACGCAGCACAGCTGGCAATTGTCAAGCAGATGACAGGCAGGAATCGTGCAGCTCAGCTGGCAATTGTCAAGCAGATGAGCAGACAGTAATCACGCAGCTCAGCAGGCCCAGATCACGTGACTGAGCATGCACTGTTCACGTGGCTGATCATACACTGATCACGTGATGATCATGCACTGATCACTTGGATATCATGCACTGATCACGTGGCTGATCATACACTGTTCACGTGTCTGACCATGCACTGATCACGTGGCTGATCATACACTGCTCACGTAACTGATCATGCACTGATCACGTGGCTATCATGCACTGATCACGTGGCTGAACATGCACTGTTCACGTGGCTGATCACACACCTGTCACGTGACATATCATGCACTGATCACGTGGCACTCATGCACTGATCACGTGGCTGATCATACTCTGCTCACGTAACTCATGCACACATCACGTGGCTATCATGCACTGCTCACGTGGCTCGTCATGGAATGATCACGTAGCTACCATATACTGGTCACGTGACTGATCATGCACAGATCACGTAAATGATCATGCACTGTTCACGTGACTGATCATGTACTGATCACGTGACTGATCATGCACTGATCACGTGGCTATCATGCTCTGCTCACGTGGCTGATCATGCAATGATCACGTAGCAACCATGTACTGGTCACGTGACTGATCATGCACTGATCACGTAATTGATCATGCACTGATCACGTGGCTCATCATGCACTGATCACGTGGCTGATCACACATGTATCACGTGACTGATCATGCACTGATCACGTGGCTCTCATGCACTGATCACGTGGCTATCATGCACTGATCACGTGGCTATCATGCACTGATCACGTGGCTGATCATGCAATGATCACGTAGCTATCATGCACTGATCACGTGACTGATCATGCACTGATCACGTGATCATGCACTGATCACGTGGCTGATCATGCACTGATCACGTGGCTGATCACACTGATCACGTGACTGATCATGCACTGATCACGTGACTGATCATGCACTGATCACGTGGCTATCATGCACTGATCACGTGGCTGATCATGCACTGATCACGTGGCTGATCATGCACTATCACGTGACTGATCATGCACTGATCACGTGGCTATCATGCACTGATCACGTGGCTATCATGCACTGATCACGTGGCTGATCATGCACTGATCACGGACTGCCATGCACTGATCACGTGACTGATCATGCACTGATCACGTAATTGATCATGCACTGATCACGTGACTGATCATGCACTGATCACGTGACTGATCATGCACTGATCACGTGACTGATCATGCACTGATCACGTGGCTATCATGCACTGATCACGTGGCTGATCATGCACTGATCACGCAGCTACCATGTACTGTCACGTGACTGATCATGCACTGATCACATGACTGATCATGCACTGATCACGTGGCTTATCATGCACTGATCATGTGACTGATCATGCACTGATCATGTTTGGTATCATACACTGATCATGTGCCTCTGGAGGCAATGAACAAAGAGCTGAGTAGGCACGAATCAGTCAGCAGGCTATAATCATGGAACTCAGCTCTGAGAAATCATGCTGCTCAGCTGGCAATAATCAAGCAGCTGAGCAGGCAGGAATTACGCAGCACAGCTGGCAATTGTCAAGCAGATGACAGGCAGGAATCGTGCAGCTCAGCTGGCAATTGTCAAGCAGATGAGCAGACAGTAATCACGCAGCTCAGCAGGCCCTGATCACGTGACTGAGCATGCACTGTTCACGTGGCTGATCATACACTGATCACGTGACTGATCATGCACTGATCACGTGACTGATCATGCACTGATCACGTGGCTATCATGCACTGATCACGTGGCTGATCATGCACTGATCACGTGGCTGATCATGCACTGATCACGTGGCTGATCATGCACTGATCACGTGACTGATCATGCACTGATCACGTGGCTGATCATGCACTGATCACGTGGCTATCATGCACTGATCACGTGGCTGATCATGCATGATCACGTAGCTATCATGCACTGATCACGTGACTGATCATGCACTGATCACGTGACTGATCATGCACTGATCACGTGGCTGATCATGCACTGATCACGTGGCTATCATGCACTGATCACGTGGCTGATCATGCATGATCACGCAGCTACCATGCACTGATCACGTGACTGATCATGCACTGATCACGTGACTGATCATGCACTGATCACGTGACTGATCATGCACTGATCACGTGACTGATCATGCACTGATCACGTGGCTATCATGCACTGATCACGTGGCTGATCATGCATGATCACAGCTACCATGTACTGATCACGTGACTGATCATGCACTGATCACGTGGCTGATCATGCACTGATCACGTGGCTGATCATGCACTGATCACGTGGCTGATCACACACTGATCACGTGACTATCATGCACTGATCACGTGGCACTCATGCACTGATCACGTGGCTGATCATGCACTGATCACGTGACTCATGCACTGATCACGTGGCTATCATGCACTGATCACGTGGCTGATCATGCACTGATCACGTGGCTATCATGCACTGATCACGTGACTGATCATGCACTGATCACGTGACTGATCATGCACTGATCACGTGACTGATCATGCACTGATCACGTGGCTGATCATGCACTGATCACGTGGCTGATCATGCACTATCACGTGACTGATCATGCACTGATCACGTGGCTGATCATGCACTGATCACGTGGCTATCATGCACTGATCACGTGGCTGATCATCACACTGATCACGTGACTGATCATGCACTGATCACGTGGCTATCATGCACTGATCACGTGGCTATCATGCACTGATCACGTGGCTGATCATGCACTGATCACGTAGCTATCATGCACTGATCACGTGACTGATCATGCACTGATCACGTGACTGATCATGCACTGATCACGTGGCTGATCATGCACTGATCACGTGGCTGATCATGCACTGATCACGTGACTGATCATGCACTGATCACGTGACTGATCATGCACTGATCACGTGGCTATCATGCACTGATCACGTGGCTGATCATGCACTGATCACGTGCTGATCATGCACTGATCACGTGACTGATCATGCACTGATCACGTGACTGATCATGCACTGATCACGTGGCTGATCATGCACTGATCACGTGGCTGATCATGCACTGATCACGTGACTGATCATGCACTGATCACGTGGCTATCATGCACTGATCACGTGGCTGATCATGCACTGATCACGTAGCTATCATGCACTGATCACGTGACTGATCATGCACTGATCACGTGGCTGATCATGCACTGATCACGTGGCTGATCATGCACTGATCACGTGGCTGATCATGCACTGATCACGTGACTGATCATGCACTGATCACGTGACTGATCATGCACTGATCACGTGGCTATCATGCACTGATCACGTGGCTGATCATGCACTGATCACGTGCCTGATCATGCACTGATCACGTGGCTGATCATGCACTGATCACGTGACTGATCATGCACTGATCACGTGTCTGATCATGCACTGATCACGTGGCTATCATGCACTCACGTGGCTGATCATGCCATGATCACGCAGCTACCATGTACTGGTCACATGACTGATCATGCACTGATCACGTGACTGATCATGCACTGATCACGTGGCTATCATGCACTACTCACGTGGCTGATCATGCAATGATCACGTAGCTACCATGTACAGGTCACGTGAATGATCATACACCCATCAGGTGACTGATCATGCACTGATCACGTGGCTATCATGCACTGATCACGAGACTGATCATGCACTGATCACGTCTATATCATGCACTGATCACATGACTGCCCATGCACTGATCACGTGGATGATCATACACTAATCTTGTGACAGATCATGCACTGATCACGTGGCTGATCATGCACTGATACCGTGACTGAGCATGGACTGATCACATGACTATCATGTAGTGATCACGTGACTTAATGGCGCTGATCATGTGACTGATCATGCGCTGATCATGTTTGCTATCATACACTGATCATGTGCCTCTGGAGGCAATAAACAAAGAGCTGAGTAGGCACGAATCAAACAGTCAGCAGGCAATAATCATGGAACTCAGTGTGAGGAATCATGCTGCTCAGCTGGCAATAATCAAGCAGCTGAGCAGGCAGGAATTACGCAGCACAGCTGGCAATTGTCAAGCAGATGACAGGCAGGAATCGTGCAGCTCAGCTGGCAATTGTCAAGCAGATGAGCAGACAGTAATCACGCAGCTCAGCAGGCCCAGATCACGTGACTGAGCATGCACTGTTCACGTGGCTGATCATACACTGATCACGTGATGATCATGCACTGATCACTTGGATATCATGCACTGATCACGTGGCTGATCATGCACTGATCACGTGGCTGATCATGCACTGATCACGTGGCTGATCATGCACTGATCACGTGGCTATCATGCACTGATCACGTGACTGATCATGCACTGATCACGTGGCTGATCATGCACTGATCACGTGGCTGATCATGCACTGATCACGTGGCTGATCATGCACTGATCACGTGACTGATCATGCACTGATCACGTGGCTATCATGCACTGCTCACGTGGCTGATCATGCACTGATCACGTAGCTACCATGCACTGATCACGTGACTGATCATGCACTGATCACGTAATTGATCATGCACTGATCACGTGGCTGATCATGCACTGATCACGTGACTGATCATGCACTGATCACGTGGCTGATCATGCACTGATCACGTGGCTGATCATGCACTGATCACGTGACTGATCATGCACTGATCACGTGACTGATCATGCACTGATCACGTGACTGATCATGCACTGATCACGTGGCTATCATGCACTGATCACGTGGCTGATCATGCATGATCACGTAGCTATCATGCACTGATCACGTGACTGATCATGCACTGATCACGTGACTGATCATGCACTGATCACGTGGCTGATCATGCACTGATCACGTGGCTATCATGCACTGATCACGTGGCTGATCATGCACTGATCACGTGCTATCATGCACTGATCACGTGACTGATCATGCACTGATCACGTGACTGATCATGCACTGATCACGTGGCTATCATGCACTGATCACGTGGCTGATCATGCACTGATCACGTAGCTATCATGCACTGATCACGTGACTGATCATGCACTGATCACGTGATTGATCATGCACTGATCACGTGGCTGATCATGCACTGATCACGTGGCTGATCATGCACTGATCACGTGACTGATCATGCACTGATCACGTGGCTGATCATGCACTGATCACGTGACTGATCATGCACTGATCACGTATATCATGCACTGATCACGTGACTGATCATGCACTGATCACGTGGCTGATCATGCACTGATCACGTGACTGATCATGCACTGATCACGTGGCTGATCATGCACTGATCACGTGGCTGATCATGCACTGATCACGTGACTGATCATGCACTGATCACGTGACTGATCATGCACTGATCACGTGGCTATCATGCACTGCTCACGTGGCTGATCATGCATGATCACAGCTACCATGTACTGGTCACATGACTGATCATGCACTGATCACGTGACTGATCATGCAGTGATCACGTGGCTATCATGCACTACTCACGTGGCTGATCATGCAATGATCATGTAGCTACCATGTACAGGTCACGTGAGTGATCATACACCCATCAAGTGACTGATCATGCACTGATCACGTGGCTATCATGCACTGATCACGAGACTGATCATGCACTGATCACGTCTATATCATGCACTGATCACATGACTGCCCATGCACTGATCACGTGGATGATCATACACTAATCCTGTGACAGATCATGCACTGATCACGTGGCTGATCATGCACTGATACCGTGACTGAGCATGGGCTGATCACATGACTATCATGTAGTGATCACGTGATTTAATGGCGCTGATCATGTGACTGATCATGCGCTGATCATGTGCCTCTGGAGGCAATAAACAAAGAGCTGAGTAGGCACGAATCAAACAGTCAGCAGGCAATAATCATGGAACTCAGCTGTAAGGAATCATGCTGCTCATCTGGCAATAATCAAGCAGCTGAGCAGGCAGGAATTACGCAGCACAGCTGGCAATTGTCAAGCAAATGACAGGCAGGAATCGTGCAGCTCAGCTGGCAATTGTCAAGCAGATGAGCAGACAGTAATCACGCAGCTCAGCAGGCCCAGATCACGTGACTGAGCATGCACTGTTCACGTGGCTGATCATACACTGATCACGTGATGATCATGCACTGATCACTTGGATATCATGCACTGATCACGTGGCTGATCATACAATGTTCACGTGTCTGACCATGCACTGATCACGTGGCTGATCATACACTGCTCACGTAACTGATCATGCACTGATCACGTGGCTATCATGCACTGATCACGTGGCTGATCATGCACTGATCACGTGGCAATCATGCACTGATCACGTGACTGATCATGCACTGATCACGTGGCTGATCATGCACTGATCACGTGGCTGATCACACATGATCACGTGACTGATCATGCACTGATCACGTGGCTCATGCACTGATCACGTGGCTGATCATGCACTGATCACGTGACTGATCATGCACTGATCACGTGACTGATCATGCACTGATCACGTGACTGATCATGCACTGATCACGTGGCTATCATGCACTGATCACGTGGCTGATCATGCATGATCACGTAGCTACCATGTACTGGTCACGTGACTGATCATGCACTGATCACGTGACTGATCATGCACTGATCACGTGGCTGATCATGCACTGATCACGTGGCTATCATGCACTGATCACGTGGCTGATCATGCACTGATCACAGCTATCATGCACTGATCACGTGACTGATCATGCACTGATCACGTGACTGATCATGCACTGATCACGTGGCTATCATGCACTGATCACGTGGCTGATCATGCACTGATCACGTAGCTATCATGCACTGATCACGTGACTGATCATGCACTGATCACGTGGCTGATCATGCACTGATCACGTGGCTGATCATGCACTGATCACGTGGCTGATCACACATGATCACGTGACTGATCATGCACTGATCACGTGGCTGATCATGCACTGATCACGTGACTGATCATGCACTGATCACGTCTATATCATGCACTGATCACGTGACTGATCATGCACTGATCACGTGGCTGATCATGCACTGATCACGTGACTGATCATGCACTGATCACGTGGCTGATCATGCACTGATCACGTGGCTGATCATGCACTGATCACGTGACTGATCATGCACTGATCACGTGACTGATCATGCACTGATCACGTGGCTATCATGCACTGATCACGTGGCTGATCATGCATGATCACGCAGCTACCATGCACTGATCACGTGACTGATCATGCACTGATCACGTGACTGATCATGCACTGATCACGTGGCTATCATGTACAGGTCACGTGAATGATCATACACCCATCAGGTGACTGATCATGCACTGATCACGTGGCTATCATGCACTGATCACGAGACTGATCATGCACTGATCACGTCTATATCATGCACTGATCACATGACTGCCCATGCACTGATCACGTGGATGATCATACACTAATCACGTGACAGATCATGCACTGATCACGTGGCTGATCATGCACTGATACCGTGACTGAGCATGGACTGATCACATGACTATCATGTAGTGATCACGTGACTTAATGGCGCTGATCATGTGACTGATCATGCGCTGATCATGTTTGCTATCATACACTGATCATGTGCCTCTGGAGGCAATAAACAAAGAGCTGAGTAGGCACGAATCAAACAGTCAGCAGGCAATAATCATGGAACTCAGCTGTGAGGAATCATGCTGCTCAGCTGGCAATAATCAAGCAGCTGAGCAGGCAGGAATTACGCAGCACAGCTGGCAATTGTCAAGCAGATGACAGGCAGGAATCGTGCAGCTCAGCTGGCAATTGTCAAGCAGATGAGCAGACAGTAATCACGCAGCTCAGCAGGCCCTGATCACGTGACTGAGCATGCACTGTTCACGTGGCTGATCATACACTGATCACGTGATGATCATGTACTGATCACTTGGATATCATGCACTGATCACGTGGCTGATCATACACTGATCACGTGTCTGACCATGCACTGATCACGTGGCTGATCATACACTGCTCACGTAACTGATCATGCACTGATCACGTGGCTATCATGCACTGATCACGTGGCTGAACATGCACTGTTCACGTGGCTGATCACACACCTGTCACGTGACATATCATGCACTGATCACGTGGCACTCATGCACTGATCACGTGGCTGATCATACACTGCTCACGTAACTCATGCACACATCACGTGGCTATCATGCACTGCTCACGTGGCTGATCATGCAATGATCACGTAGCAACCATGTACTGGTCACGTGACTGATCATGCACTGATCACGTAACTGATCATGCACTGATCACGTGGCTGATCATGCACTGATCACGTGACTGATCATGCACTGATCACGTGGCTATCATGCACTGATCACGTGGCTGATCATGCACTGATCACGTGACTGATCATGCACTGATCACGTGGCTGATCATGCACTGATCACGTAACTGATCATGCACTGATCACGTGGCTATCATGCACTGATCACGTGGCTGATCATGCACTGATCACGTGGCTGATCATGCACTGATCACGTGACTATCATGCACTGATCACGTGGCACTCATGCACTGATCACGTGGCTGATCATACACTGATCACGTGACTCATGCACATCACGTGGCTATCATGCACTGATCACGTGGCTGTCATGCAATGATCACGTAGCTACCATGCACTGATCACGTGACTGATCATGCACTGATCACGTGAATGATCATGCACTGATCACGTGACTGATCATGCACTGATCACGTGACTGATCATGCACTGATCACGTGGCTATCATGCACTGATCACGTGGCTGATCATGCACTGATCACGTAGCAACCATGCACTGTCACGTGACTGATCATGCACTGATCACGTAATTGATCATGCACTGATCACGTGGCTGATCATGCACTGATCACGTGGCTGATCATGCACTGATCACGTGACTGATCATGCACTGATCACGTGGCTGATCATGCACTGATCACGTGGCTGATCATGCACTGATCACGTGGCTATCATGCACTGATCACGTGGCTGATCATGCACTGATCACGTGGCTATCATGCACTGATCACGTGACTGATCATGCACTGATCACGTGACTGATCATGCACTGATCACGTGGCTCATCATGCACTGATCACGTGGCTGATCACACTGATCACGTGACTGATCATGCACTGATCACGTGGCTGATCATGCACTGATCACGTGGCTGATCATGCACTGATCACGTGGATATCATGCACTGATCACGTGGCTGATCATGCACTGATCACGTGACTGATCATGCACTGATCACGTGGCTATCATGCACTGATCACGTGGCTATCATGCACTGATCACGTGGCTGATCATGCACTGATCACGGAGCTGATCATGCACTGATCACGTGACTGATCATGCACTGATCACGTGACTGATCATGCACTGATCACGTGGCTGATCATGCACTGATCACGTGACTGATCATGCACTGATCACGTGGCTGATCATGCACTGATCACGTGACTGATCATGCACTGATCACGTGTCTGATCATGCACTGATCACGTGGCTATCATGCACTGCTCACGTGGCTGATCATGCATGATCACGCAGCTACCATGTACTGGTCACATGACTGATCATGCACTGATCACGTGACTGATCATGCAGTGATCACGTGGCTATCATGCACTACTCACGTGGCTGATCATGCAATGATCATGTAGCTACCATGTACAGGTCACGTGAATGATCATACACCCATCAGGTGACTGATCATGCACTGATCACGTGGCTATCATGCACTGATCACGAGACTGATCATGCACTGATCACGTCTATATCATGCACTGATCACATGACTGCCCATGCACTGATCACGTGGATGATCATACACTAATCATGTGACAGATCATGCACTGATCACGTGGCTGATCATGCACTGATACCGTGACTGAGCATGGACTGATCACATGACTATCATGTAGTGATCACGTGACTTAATGGCGCTGATCATGTGACTGATCATGCGCTGATCATGTTTGCTATCATACACTGATCATGTGCCTCTGGAGGCAATAAACAAAGAGCTGAGTAGGCACGAATCAAACAGTCAGCAGGCAATAATCATGGAACTCAGGTGTGAGGAATCATGCTGCTCAGCTGGCAATAATCAAGCAGCTGAGCAGGCAGGAATTACGCAGCACAGCTGGCAATTGTCAAGCAGATGACAGGCAGGAATCGTGCAGCTCAGCTGGCAATTGTCAAGCAGATGAGCAGACAGTAATCACGCAGCTCAGCAGGCCCAGATCACGTGACTGAGCATGCACTGTTCACGTGGCTGATCATACACTGATCACGTGATGATCATGCACTGATCACTTGGATATCATGCACTGATCACGTGGCTGATCATACACTGTTCACGTGTCTGACCATGCACTGATCACGTGGCTGATCATACACTGCTCACGTAACTGATCATGCACTGATCACGTGGCTATCATGCACTGATCACGTGGCTGAACATGCACTGTTCACGTGGCTGATCACACACCTGTCACGTGACATATCATGCACTGATCACGTGGCACTCATGCACTGATCACGTGGCTGATCATACTCTGCTCACGTAACTCATGCACACATCACGTGGCTATCATGCACTGCTCACGTGGCTCGTCATGGAATGATCACGTAGCTACCATATACTGGTCACGTGACTGATCATGCACAGATCACGTAAATGATCATGCACTGTTCACGTGACTGATCATGTACTGATCACGTGACTGATCATGCACTGATCACGTGGCTATCATGCTCTGCTCACGTGGCTGATCATGCAATGATCACGTAGCAACCATGTACTGGTCACGTGACTGATCATGCACTGATCACGTAATTGATCCTGCACTGATCACGTGGCTCATCATGCACTGATCACGTGGCTGATCACACATGTATCACGTGACTGATCATGCACTGATCACGTGGCTCTCATGCACTGATCACGTGGCTATCATGCACTGATCACGTGGCTATCATGCACTGATCACGTGGCTGATCATGCACTGATCACGTAGCTATCATACTGATCACGTGACTGATCATGCACTGATCACGTGGCTGATCATGCACTGATCACGTGGCTGATCATGCACTGATCACGTGGCTGATCACACTGATCACGTGACTGATCATGCACTGATCACGTGACTGATCATGCACTGATCACGTGGCTATCATGCACTGATCACGTGGCTATCATGCACTGATCACGTGGCTGATCATGCACTGATCACGTGACTGATCATGCACTGATCACGTGGCTATCATGCACTGATCACGTGGCTATCATGCACTGATCACGTGGCTGATCATGCACTGATCACGGACTGCCATGCACTGATCACGTGACTGATCATGCACTGATCACGTGACTGATCATGCACTGATCACGTGACTGATCATGCACTGATCACGTGACTGATCATGCACTGATCACGTGACTGATCATGCACTGATCACGTGGCTATCATGCACTGATCACGTGGCTGATCATGCACTGATCACGCAGCTACCATGCACTGTCACATGACTGATCATGCACTGATCACATGACTGATCATGCACTGATCACGTGGCTTATCATGCACTGATCATGTGACTGATCATGCACTGATCATGTTTGCTATCATACACTGATCATGTGCCTCTGGAGGCAATGAACAAAGAGCTGAGTAGGCACGAATCAGTCAGCAGGCAATAATCATGGAACTCAGCTGTGAGAAATCATGCTGCTCAGCTGGCAATAATCAAGCAGCTGAGCAGGCAGGAATTACGCAGCACAGCTGGCAATTGTCAAGCAGATGACAGGCAGGAATCGTGCAGCTCAGCTGGCAATTGTCAAGCAGATGAGCAGACAGTAATCACGCAGCTCAGCAGGCCCTGATCACGTGACTGAGCATGCACTGTTCACGTGGCTGATCATACACTGATCACGTGACTGATCATGCACTGATCACGTGACTGATCATGCACTGATCACGTGGCTGATCATGCACTGATCACGTGGCTGATCATGCACTGATCACGTGGCTGATCATGCACTGATCACGTGGCTGATCATGCACTGATCACGTGACTGATCATGCACTGATCACGTGGCTGATCATGCACTGATCACGTGGCTGATCATGCACTGATCACGTGGCTATCATGCACTGATCACGTGGCTGATCATGCACTGATCACGTGGCTATCATGCACTGATCACGTGACTGATCATGCACTGATCACGTGACTGATCATGCACTGATCACGTGACTGATCATGCACTGATCACGTGGCTATCATGCACTGATCACGTGGCTGATCATGCACTGATCACGTAGCTATCATGCACTGATCACGTGACTGATCATGCACTGATCACGTGACTGATCATGCACTGATCACGTGGCTATCATGCACTGATCACGTGGCTGATCATGCACTGATCACGTGACTGGTCATGCACTGATCACGTGGCTGATCATGCACTGATCACGTGACTGATCATGCACTGATCACGTGTCTGATCATGCACTGATCACGTGGCTATCATGCACTGCTCACGTGGCTGATCATGCATGATCACGCAGCTACCATGTACTGGTCACATGACTGATCATGCACTGATCACGTGACTGATCATGCAGTGATCACGTGGCTATCATGCACTACTCACGTGGCTGATCATGCAATGATCATGTAGCTACCATGTACAGGTCACGTGAATGATCATACACCCATCAGGTGACTGATCATGCACTGATCACGTGGCTATCATGCACTGATCACGAGACTGATCATGCACTGATCACGTCTATATCATGCACTGATCACATGACTGCCCATGCACTGATCACGTGGATGATCATACACTAATCATGTGACAGATCATGCACTGATCACGTGGCTGATCATGCACTGATACCGTGACTGAGCATGGACTGATCACATGACTATCATGTAGTGATCACGTGACTTAATGGCGCTGATCATGTGACTGATCATGCGCTGATCATGTTTGCTATCATACACTGATCATGTGCCTCTGGAGGCAATAAACAAAGAGCTGAGTAGGCACGAATCAAACAGTCAGCAGGCAATAATCATGGAACTCAGGTGTGAGGAATCATGCTGCTCAGCTGGCAATAATCAAGCAGCTGAGCAGGCAGGAATTACGCAGCACAGCTGGCAATTGTCAAGCAGATGACAGGCAGGAATCGTGCAGCTCAGCTGGCAATTGTCAAGCAGATGAGCAGACAGTAATCACGCAGCTCAGCAGGCCCTGATCACGTGACTGAGCATGCACTGTTCACGTGGCTGATCATACACTGATCACGTGATGATCATGCACTGATCACTTGGATATCATGCACTGATCACGTGGCTGATCATACACTGTTCACGTGTCTGACCATGCACTGATCACGTGGCTGATCATACACTGCTCACGTAACTGATCATGCACTGATCACGTGGCTATCATGCACTGATCACGTGGCTGAACATGCACTGTTCACGTGGCTGATCACACACCTGTCACGTGACATATCATGCACTGATCACGTGGCACTCATGCACTGATCACGTGGCTGATCATACTCTGCTCACGTAACTCATGCACACATCACGTGGCTATCATGCACTGCTCACGTGGCTGATCATGCAATGATCACGTAGCTACCATGTACTGGTCACGTGACTGATCATGCACTGATCACGTAAATGATCATGCACTGATCACGTGACTGATCATGCACTGATCACGTGACTGATCATGCACTGATCACGTGGCTATCATGCACTGATCACGTGGCTGATCATGCACTGATCACGTGCACCATGCACTGATCACGTGGCTGATCATGCACTGATCACGTAACTGATCATGCACTGATCACGTGGCTATCATGCACTGATCACGTGGCTGATCATGCACTGATCACGTGGCTGATCACACACTGATCACGTGACTATCATGCACTGATCACGTGGCATCATGCACTGATCACGTGGCTGATCATGCACTGATCACGTGACTCATGCACACATCACGTGGCTATCATGCACTGATCACGTGGCTGATCATGCAATGATCACGTGGCTACCATGCACTGGTCACGTGACTGATCATGCACTGATCACGTGAATGATCATGCACTGATCACGTGACTGATCATGCACTGATCACGTGACTGATCATGCACTGATCACGTGGCTATCATGCACTGCTCACGTGGCTGATCATGCACTGATCACGTAGCTACCATGTACTGTCACGTGACTGATCATGCACTGATCACGTGACTGATCATGCACTGATCACGTGGCTCATCATGCACTGATCACGTGGCTGATCACACATGATCACGTGACTGATCATGCACTGATCACGTGGCTGATCATGCACTGATCACGTGGCTGATCATGCACTGATCACGTGGCTATCATGCACTGATCACGTGGCTGATCATGCACTGATCACGTAGCTATCATGCACTGATCACGTGACTGATCATGCACTGATCACGTAATTGATCATGCACTGATCACGTGGCTGATCATGCACTGATCACGTGGCTGATCACACTGATCACGTGACTGATCATGCACTGATCACGTGGCTGATCATGCACTGATCACGTGGCTATCATGCACTGATCACGTGGCTATCATGCACTGATCACGTGGCTGATCACACACTATCACGTGACTGATCATGCACTGATCACGTGGCTATCATGCACTGATCACGTGGCTATCATGCACTGATCACGTGGCTGATCATGCAATGATCACGGAGCTGCCATGCACTGGTCACGTGACTGATCATGCACTGATCACGTAATTGATCATGCACTGATCACGTGACTGATCATGCACTGATCACGTGACTGATCATGCACTGATCACGTGACTGATCATGCACTGATCACGTGGCTATCATGCACTGATCACGTGGCTGATCATGCACTGATCACGCAGCTACCATGCACTGATCACGTGACTGATCATGCACTGATCACATAACTGATCATGCACTGATCACGTGGCTTATCATGCACTGATCATGTGACTGATCATGCACTGATCATGTTTGGTGTCACACACTGATCATGTGCCTCTGGAGGCAATGAACATAGAGCTGAGTAGGCAGGAATCAGTCAGCAGGCTATAATCATGGAACTCACCTCTGAGAAATCATGCTGCTCAGCTGGCAATAATCAAGTAGATGAGCAGGCAGGAATTACGCAGCACAGGTGGCAATTGTCAAGCAGATGACAGGCAGGAATCGTGCAGCTCAGCTGGCAATTGTCAAGCAGATGAGCAGACAGTAATCACGCAGCTCAGCAGGCCCTGATCACGTGACTGAGCATGCACTGTTCACGTGGCTGATCATACACTGATCACGTGACTGATCATGCACTGATCACGTGGCTGATCATGCACTGATCACGTGGCTGATCATGCACTGATCACGTGGCTGATCATGCACTGATCACGTGGCTGATCATGCACTGATCACGTGGCTGATCATGCACTGATCACGTGACTGATCATGCACTGATCACGTGGCTGATCATGCACTGATCACGTGGCTATCATGCACTGATCACGTGGCTGATCATGCACTGATCACGTGGCTACCATGCACTGATCACGTGACTGATCATGCACTGATCACGTGACTGATCATGCACTGATCACGTGACTGATCATGCACTGATCACGTGGCTATCATGCACTGCTCACGTGGCTGATCATGCATGATCACGCAGCTACCATGTACTGGTCACATGACTGATCATGCACTGATCACGTGACTGATCATGCACTGATCACGTGGCTATCATGCACTACTCACGTGGCTGATCATGCAATGATCATGTAGCTACCATGTACAGGTCACGTGAATGATCATACACCCATCAGGTGACTGATCATGCACTGATCACGTGGCTATCATGCACTGATCACGAGACTGATCATGCACTGATCACGTCTATATCATGCACTGATCACATGACTGCCCATGCACTGATCACGTGGATGATCATACACTAATCATGTGACAGATCATGCACTGATCACGTGGCTGATCATGCACTGATACCGTGACTGAGCATGGACTGATCACATGACTATCATGTAGTGATCACGTGACTTAATGGCGCTGATCATGTGACTGATCATGCGCTGATCATGTTTGCTATCATACACTGATCATGTGCCTCTGGAGGCAATAAACAAAGAGCTGAGTAGGCACGAATCAAACAGTCAGCAGGCAATAATCATGGAACTCAGGTGTGAGGAATCATGCTGCTCAGCTGGCAATAATCAAGCAGCTGAGCAGGCAGGAATTACGCAGCACAGCTGGCAATTGTCAAGCAGATGACAGGCAGGAATCGTGCAGCTCAGCTGGCAATTGTCAAGCAGATGAGCAGACAGTAATCACGCAGCTCAGCAGGCCCAGATCACGTGACTGAGCATGCACTGTTCACGTGGCTGATCATACACTGATCACGTGATGATCATGCACTGATCACTTGGATATCATGCACTGATCACGTGGCTGATCATACACTGTTCACGTGTCTGACCATGCACTGATCACGTGGCTGATCATACACTGCTCACGTAACTGATCATGCACTGATCACGTGGCTATCATGCACTGATCACGTGGCTGAACATGCACTGTTCACGTGGCTGATCACACACCTGTCACGTGACATATCATGCACTGATCACGTGGCACTCATGCACTGATCACGTGGCTGATCATACTCTGCTCACGTAACTCATGCACACATCACGTGGCTATCATGCACTGCTCACGTGGCTCGTCATGGAATGATCACGTAGCTACCATATACTGGTCACGTGACTGATCATGCACTGATCACGTAAATGATCATGCACTGATCACGTGACTGATCATGCACTGATCACGTGGCTGATCATGCACTGATCACGTGGCTGATCATGCTGATCACGTGACTGATCATGCACTGATCACGTGGCTGATCATGCACTGATCACGTGGCTATCATGCACTGATCACGTGGCTGATCACACACTGATCACGTGACTGATCATGCACTGATCACGTGGCTATCATGCACTGATCACGTGGCTATCATGCACTGATCACGTGGCTGATCATGCACTGATCACGTGGCTATCATGCACTGATCACGTGACTGATCATGCACTGATCACGTGACTGATCATGCACTGATCACGTGGCTGATCATGCACTGATCACGTGACTGATCATGCACTGATCACGTGACTGATCATGCACTGATCACGTGACTGATCATGCACTGATCACGTGGCTATCATGCACTGATCACGTGGCTGATCATGCACTGATCACGTGCTGATCATGCACTGATCACGTGACTGATCATGCACTGATCACGTGACTGATCATGCACTGATCACGTGGCTGATCATGCACTGATCACGTGGCTGATCATGCACTGATCACGTGACTGATCATGCACTGATCACGTGGCTATCATGCACTGATCACGTGGCTGATCATGCACTGATCACGTGGCTGATCACACACTGTCACGTGACTATCATGCACTGATCACGTGGCACTCATGCACTGATCACGTGGCTGATCATACACTGATCACGTAACTCATGCACATCACGTGGCTATCATGCACTGCTCACGTGGCTGTCATGCAATGATCACGTAGCAACCATATACTGGTCACGTGACTGATCATGCAAAGATCACGTAAATGATCATGCACTGTTCACGTGACTGATCATGCACTGATCACGTGACTGATCATGCACTGATCACGTGGCTATCATGCACTGATCACGTGGCTGATCATGCACTGATCACGTAGCAACCATGTACTGGTCACGTGACTGATCATGCACTGATCACGTAATTGATCATGCACTGATCACGTGGCTCATCATGCACTGATCACGTGGCTGATCACACATGATCACGTGACTGATCATGCACTGATCACGTGGCTCTCATGCACTGATCACGTGGCTGTCATGCACTGATCACGTGGATATCATGCACTGATCACGTGGCTGATCACACACGTATCACATGACTGATCATGCACTGATCACGTGGCTATCATGCACTGATCACGTGGCTATCATGCACTGATCACGTGGCTGATCATGCAATGATCACGTAGCTACCATGTACTGGTCACGTGACTGATCATGCACTGATCACGTAATTGATCATGCACTGATCACGTGGCTGATCATGCACTGATCACGTGGCTGATCATGCACTGATCACGACTGATCATGCACTGATCACGTGACTGATCATGCACTGATCACGTGGCTATCATGCACTGATCACGTGGCTGACATACACTGATCACGTGCCTGATCATGCACTGATCACGTGGCTGATCATGCACTGATCACGTGACTGATCATGCACTGATCACGTGTCTGATCATGCACTGATCACGTGGCTATCATGCACTGCTCACGTGGCTGATCATGCCATGATCACGCAGCTACCATGTACTGGTCACATGACTGATCATGCACTGATCACGTGACTGATCATGCAGTGATCACGTGGCTATCATGCACTACTCACGTGGCTGATCATGCAATGATCATGTAGCTACCATGTACAGGTCACGTGAATGATCATACACCCATCAGGTGACTGATCATGCACTGATCACGTGGCTATCATGCACTGATCACGAGACTGATCATGCACTGATCACGTCTATATCATGCACTGATCACATGACTGCCCATGCACTGATCACGTGGATGATCATACACTAATCATGTGACAGATCATGCACTGATCACGTGGCTGATCATGCACTGATACCGTGACTGAGCATGGAC
This sequence comes from Bos javanicus, assembly GCF_032452875.1. Lineage (NCBI taxonomy): Eukaryota > Metazoa > Chordata > Mammalia > Artiodactyla > Bovidae > Bos > Bos javanicus. The sequence continues at coordinate 121,057 of NW_026894032.1, read as the reverse complement.
TGATCACATGACTATCATGTAGTGATCACGTGACTTAATGGCGCTGATCATGTGACTGATCATGCGCTGATCATGTTTGCTATCATACACTGATCATGTGCCTCTGGAGGCAATAAACAAAGAGCTGAGTAGGCACGAATCAAACAGTCAGCAGGCAATAATCATGGAACTCAGCTGTGAGGAATCATGCTGCTCAGCTGGCAATAATCAAGCAGCTGAGCAGGCAGGAATTACGCAGCACAGCTGGCAATTGTCAAGCAGATGACAGGCAGGAATCGTGCAGCTCAGCTGGCAATTGTCAAGCAGATGAGCAGACAGTAATCACGCAGCTCAGCAGGCCCAGATCACGTGACTGAGCATGCACTGTTCACGTGGCTGATCATACACTGATCACGTGATGATCATGCACTGATCACTTGGATATCATGCACTGATCACGTGGCTGATCATACACTGTTCACGTGTCTGACCATGCACTGATCACGTGGCTGATCATACACTGCTCACGTAACTGATCATGCACTGATCACGTGGCTATCATGCACTGATCACGTGGCTGAACATGCACTGTTCACGTGGCTGATCACACACCTGTCACGTGACATATCATGCACTGATCACGTGGCACTCATGCACTGATCACGTGGCTGATCATACTCTGCTCACGTAACTCATGCACACATCACGTGGCTATCATGCACTGCTCACGTGGCTCGTCATGGAATGATCACGTAGCTACCATATACTGGTCACGTGACTGATCATGCACAGATCACGTAAATGATCATGCACTGATCACGTGACTGATCATGTACTGATCACGTGACTGATCATGCACTGATCACGTGGCTGATCATGCACTGATCACGTGACTGATCATGCACTGATCACGTGGCTGATCATGCACTGATCACGTGGCTATCATGCACTGATCACGTGGCTGATCATCACACTGATCACGTGACTGATCATGCACTGATCACGTGGCTGATCATGCACTGATCACGTGGCTATCATGCACTGATCACGTGGCTGATCATGCACTGATCACGTGGCTATCATGCACTGATCACGTGACTGATCATGCACTGATCACGTGGCTGATCATGCACTGATCACGTGGCTGATCATGCACTGATCACGTGGCTGATCATGCACTGATCACGTGACTGATCATGCACTGATCACGTGACTGATCATGCACTGATCACGTGGCTATCATGCACTGATCACGTGGCTGATCATGCACTGATCACGTGCTGATCATGCACTGATCACGTGACTGATCATGCACTGATCACGTGACTGATCATGCACTGATCACGTGGCTGATCATGCACTGATCACGTGGCTGATCATGCACTGACAACTGATCATGCACTGATCACGTGGCTATCATGCACTGATCACGTGGCTGATCATGCACTGATCACGTGGCTGATCATGCACTGATCACGTGACTATCATGCACTGATCACGTGGCATCATGCACTGATCACGTGGCTGATCATACACTGATCACTCATGCACTGATCACGTGGCTATCATGCACTGATCACGTGGCTGATCATGCACTGATCACGTAGCTACCATATACTGGTCACGTGACTGATCATGCACTGATCACGTAAATGATCATGCACTGATCACGTGACTGATCATGCACTGATCACGTGACTGATCATGCACTGATCACGTGGCTATCATGCACTGATCACGTGGCTGATCATGCAATGATCACGTAGCAACCATGTACTGGTCACGTGACTGATCATGCACTGATCACGTAATTGATCATGCACTGATCACGTGGCTCATCATGCACTGATCACGTGGCTGATCACACATGATCACGTGACTGATCATGCACTGATCACGTGGCTATCATGCACTGATCACGTGGCTGTCATGCACTGATCACGTGGATATCATGCACTGATCACGTGGCTGATCACACACGACATGACTGATCATGCACTGATCACGTGGCTATCATGCACTGATCACGTGGCTATCATGCACTGATCACGTGGCTGATCATGCACTGATCACGTAGCTATCATGCACTGATCACGTGACTGATCATGCACTGATCACGTTGATCATGCACTGATCACGTGGCTGATCATGCACTGATCACGTGGCTGATCATGCACTGATCACGTAACTGATCATGCACTGATCACGTGACTGATCATGCACTGATCACGTGGCTATCATGCACTGATCACGTGGCTGATCATGCACTGATCACGTGACTGATCATGCACTGATCACGTGGCTGATCATGCACTGATCACGTGACTGATCATGCACTGATCACGTGACTGATCATGCACTGATCACGTGGCTATCATGCACTGATCACGTGGCTGATCATGCATGATCACGCAGCTACCATGCACTGGTCACGTGACTGATCATGCACTGATCACGTGACTGATCATGCACTGATCACGTGGCTATCATGCACTGATCACGTGGCTGATCATGCACTGATCACGTGGCTACCATGTACTGGTCACGTGACTGATCATGCACTGATCACGTGACTGATCATGCACTGATCACGTGGCTGATCATGCACTGATCACGTGACTGATCATGCACTGATCACGTCTATCATGCACTGATCACGTGACTGATCATGCACTGATCACGTGGATGATCATGCACTGATCACGTGACTGATCATGCACTGATCACGTGGCTGATCATGCACTGATCACGTGGCTGATCATGCACTGATCACGTGACTGATCATGCACTGATCACGTGACTGATCATGCACTGATCACGTGGCTATCATGCACTGCTCACGTGGCTGATCATGCATGATCACGCAGCTACCATGTACTGGTCACATGACTGATCATGCACTGATCACGTGACTGATCATGCAGTGATCACGTGGCTATCATGCACTACTCACGTGGCTGATCATGCAATGATCATGTAGCTACCATGTACAGGTCACGTGAATGATCATACACCCATCAGGTGACTGATCATGCACTGATCACGTGGCTATCATGCACTGATCACGAGACTGATCATGCACTGATCACGTCTATATCATGCACTGATCACATGACTGCCCATGCACTGATCACGTGGATGATCATACACTAATCATGTGACAGATCATGCACTGATCACGTGGCTGATCATGCACTGATACCGTGACTGAGCATGGACTGATCACATGACTATCATGTAGTGATCACGTGACTTAATGGCGCTGATCATGTGACTGATCATGCGCTGATCATGTTTGCTATCATACACTGATCATGTGCCTCTGGAGGCAATAAACAAAGAGCTGAGTAGGCACGAATCAAACAGTCAGCAGGCAATAATCATGGAACTCAGCTGTGAGGAATCATGCTGCTCAGCTGGCAATAATCAAGCAGCTGAGCAGGCAGGAATTACGCAGCACAGCTGGCAATTGTCAAGCAGATGACAGGCAGGAATCGTGCAGCTCAGCTGGCAATTGTCAAGCAGATGAGCAGACAGTAATCACGCAGCTCAGCAGGCCCAGATCACGTGACTGAGCATGCACTGTTCACGTGGCTGATCATACACTGATCACGTGATGATCATGCACTGATCACTTGGATATCATGCACTGATCACGTGGCTGATCATACACTGTTCACGTGTCTGACCATGCACTGATCACGTGGCTGATCATACACTGCTCACGTAACTGATCATGCACTGATCACGTGGCTATCATGCACTGATCACGTGGCTGAACATGCACTGTTCACGTGGCTGATCACACACCTGTCACGTGACATATCATGCACTGATCACGTGGCACTCATGCACTGATCACGTGGCTGATCATACTCTGCTCACGTAACTCATGCACACATCACGTGGCTATCATGCACTGCTCACGTGGCTGATCATGCAATGATCACGTAGCAACCATGTACTGGTCACGTGACTGATCATGCACTGATCACGTAAATGATCATGCACTGATCACGTGGCTGATCATGCACTGATCACGTGACTGATCATGCACTGATCACGTGGCTATCATGCACTGATCACGTGGCTGATCATGCACTGATCACGTGGCTGATCATGCACTGATCACGTGGCTGATCATGCACTGATCACGTAACTGATCATGCACTGATCACGTGGCATCATGCACTGATCACGTGGCTGATCATGCACTGATCACGTGGCTGATCACACTGATCACGTGACTATCATGCACTGATCACGTGGCATCATGCACTGATCACGTGGCTGATCATGCACTGATCACGTGACTCATGCACTGATCACGTGGCTATCATGCACTGATCACGTGGCTGATCATGCAATGATCACGTAGCTACCATGCACTGGTCACGTGACTGATCATGCACTGATCACGTGAATGATCATGCACTGATCACGTGACTGATCATGCACTGATCACGTGACTGATCATGCACTGATCACGTGGCTATCATGCACTGATCACGTGGCTGATCATGCACTGATCACGTAGCTACCATGCACTGTCACGTGACTGATCATGCACTGATCACGTGATTGATCATGCACTGATCACGTGGCTGATCATGCACTGATCACGTGGCTGATCACACATGATCACGTGACTGATCATGCACTGATCACGTGGCTATCATGCACTGATCACGTGGCTGATCATGCACTGATCACGTGACTGATCATGCACTGATCACGTGGCTGATCATGCACTGATCACGTGGCTGATCACACTGATCACGTGACTGATCATGCACTGATCACGTGGCTGATCATGCACTGATCACGTGGCTATCATGCACTGATCACGTGGCTGATCATGCACTGATCACGTGGCTGATCATGCACTGATCACGTGACTGATCATGCACTGATCACGTGGCTGATCATGCACTGATCACGTGGCTATCATGCACTGATCACGTGGCTGATCATGCACTGATCACGTGGCTGATCATGCACTGATCACGTGACTGATCATGCACTGATCACGTGACTGATCATGCACTGATCACGTGGCTCATCATGCACTGATCACGTGGCTGATCACACTGATCACGTGACTGATCATGCACTGATCACGTGACTGATCATGCACTGATCACGTGGCTATCATGCACTGATCACGTGGCTATCATGCACTGATCACGTGGCTGATCATGCACTGATCACGTGACTGATCATGCACTGATCACGTGGCTGATCATGCACTGATCACGTGGCTATCATGCACTGATCACGTGGCTGATCATGCACTGATCACGAGCTGCCATGCACTGATCACGTGACTGATCATGCACTGATCACGTAATTGATCATGCACTGATCACGTGACTGATCATGCACTGATCACGTGACTGATCATGCACTGATCACGTGACTGATCATGCACTGATCACGTGGCTGATCATGCACTGATCACGTGACTGATCATGCACTGATCACGTCTGATCATGCACTGATCACGTGGCTATCATGCACTGCTCACGTGGCTGATCATGCATGATCACGCAGCTACCATGTACTGGTCACATGACTGATCATGCACTGATCACGTGACTGATCATGCAGTGATCACGTGGCTATCATGCACTACTCACGTGGCTGATCATGCAATGATCATGTAGCTACCATGTACAGGTCACGTGAATGATCATACACCCATCAGGTGACTGATCATGCACTGATCACGTGGCTATCATGCACTGATCACTAGACTGATCATGCACTGATCACGTCTATATCATGCACTGATCACATGACTGCCCATGCACTGATCACGTGGATGATCATACACTAATCATGTGACAGATCATGCACTGATCACGTGGCTGATCATGCACTGATACCGTGACTGAGCATGGACTGATCACATGACTATCATGTAGTGATCACGTGACTTAATGGCGCTGATCATGTGACTGATCATGCGCTGATCATGTTTGCTATCATACACTGATCATGTGCCTCTGGAGGCAATAAACAAAGAGCTGAGTAGGCACGAATCAAACAGTCAGCAGGCAATAATCATGGAACTCAGCTGTGAGGAATCATGCTGCTCAGCTGGCAATAATCAAGCAGCTGAGCAGGCAGGAATTACGCAGCACAGCTGGCAATTGTCAAGCAGATGACAGGCAGGAATCGTGCAGCTCAGCTGGCAATTGTCAAGCAGATGAGCAGACAGTAATCACGCAGCTCAGCAGGCCCAGATCACGTGACTGAGCATGCACTGTTCACGTGGCTGATCATACACTGATCACGTGATGATCATGCACTGATCACTTGGATATCATGCACTGATCACGTGGCTGATCATACACTGTTCACGTGTCTGACCATGCACTGATCACGTGGCTGATCATACACTGCTCACGTAACTGATCATGCACTGATCACGTGGCTATCATGCACTGATCACGTGGCTGAACATGCACTGTTCACGTGGCTGATCACACACCTGTCACGTGACATATCATGCACTGATCACGTGGCACTCATGCACTGATCACGTGGCTGATCATACTCTGCTCACGTAACTCATGCACACATCACGTGGCTATCATGCACTGCTCACGTGGCTCGTCATGGAATGATCACGTAGCTACCATATACTGGTCACGTGACTGATCATGCACTGATCACGTAAATGATCATGCACTGATCACGTGACTGATCATGTACTGATCACGTGGCTGATCATGCACTGATCACGTGGCTGATCATGCACTGATCACGTGACTGATCATGCACTGATCACGTGGCTGATCATGCACTGATCACGTGGCTATCATGCACTGATCACGTGGCTGATCACACACTGATCACGTGACTGATCATGCACTGATCACGTGGCTATCATGCACTGATCACGTGGCTATCATGCACTGATCACGTGGCTGATCATGCACTGATCACGTAGCTATCATGCACTGATCACGTGACTGATCATGCACTGATCACGTACTGATCATGCACTGATCACGTGGCTGATCATGCACTGATCACGTGGCTGATCATGCACTGATCACGTGACTGATCATGCACTGATCACGTGACTGATCATGCACTGATCACGTGGCTATCATGCACTGATCACGTGGCTGATCATGCACTGATCACGTGCTGATCATGCACTGATCACGTGACTGATCATGCACTGATCACGTGACTGATCATGCACTGATCACGTGGCTGATCATGCACTGATCACGTGGCTGATCATGCACTGATCACGTGACTGATCATGCACTGATCACGTGGCTATCATGCACTGATCACGTGGCTGATCATGCACTGATCACGTGGCTGATCATGCACTGATCACGTGACTATCATGCACTGATCACGTGGCACTCATGCACTGATCACGTGGCTGATCATACACTGATCACGTAACTCATGCACTGATCACGTGGCTATCATGCACTGATCACGTGGCTGTCATGCAATGATCACGTAGCTACCATATACTGGTCACGTGACTGATCATGCACTGATCACGTGACTGATCATGCACTGATCACGTGACTGATCATGCACTGATCACGTGACTGATCATGCACTGATCACGTGGCTATCATGCACTGATCACGTGGCTGATCATGCAATGATCACGTAGCAACCATGTACTGGTCACGTGACTGATCATGCACTGATCACGTAATTGATCATGCACTGATCACGTGGCTGATCATGCACTGATCACGTGGCTGATCACACATGATCACGTGACTGATCATGCACTGATCACGTGGCTATCATGCACTGATCACGTGGCTGTCATGCACTGATCACGTGGATATCATGCACTGATCACGTGGCTGATCACACACGATCACATGACTGATCATGCACTGATCACGTGGCTATCATGCACTGATCACGTGGCTATCATGCACTGATCACGTGGCTGATCATGCACTGATCACGTAGCTATCATGCACTGATCACGTGACTGATCATGCACTGATCACGTAATTGATCATGCACTGATCACGTGGCTGATCATGCACTGATCACGTGGCTGATCATGCACTGATCACGTGACTGATCATGCACTGATCACGTGACTGATCATGCACTGATCACGTGGCTATCATGCACTGATCACGTGGCTGATCATGCACTGATCACGTGACTGATCATGCACTGATCACGTGGCTGATCATGCACTGATCACGTGACTGATCATGCACTGATCACGTGACTGATCATGCACTGATCACGTGGCTATCATGCACTGATCACGTGGCTGATCATGCATGATCACGCAGCTACCATGCACTGGTCACGTGACTGATCATGCACTGATCACGTGACTGATCATGCACTGATCACGTGGCTATCATGCACTGATCACGTGGCTGATCATGCACTGATCACGTAGCTATCATGTACTGGTCACGTGACTGATCATGCACTGATCACGTGACTGATCATGCACTGATCACGTGGCTGATCATGCACTGATCACGTGACTGATCATGCACTGATCACGTCTATCATGCACTGATCACGTGACTGATCATGCACTGATCACGTGGATGATCATGCACTGATCACGTGACTGATCATGCACTGATCACGTGGCTGATCATGCACTGATCACGTGGCTGATCATGCACTGATCACGTGACTGATCATGCACTGATCACGTGACTGATCATGCACTGATCACGTGGCTATCATGCACTGCTCACGTGGCTGATCATGCATGATCACGCAGCTACCATGTACTGGTCACATGACTGATCATGCACTGATCACGTGACTGATCATGCAGTGATCACGTGGCTATCATGCACTACTCACGTGGCTGATCATGCAATGATCATGTAGCTACCATGTACAGGTCACGTGAATGATCATACACCCATCAGGTGACTGATCATGCACTGATCACGTGGCTATCATGCACTGATCACGAGACTGATCATGCACTCTTCACGTCTATATCATGCACTGATCACATGACTGCCCGTGCACTGATCACGTGGATGATCATACACTAATCTTGTGACAGATCATGCACTGATCACGTGGCTGATCATGCACTGATACCGTGACTGAGCATGGACTGATCACATGACTATCATGTAGTGATCACGTGACTTAATGGCGCTGATCATGTGACTGATCATGCGCTGATCATGTTTGCTATCATACACTGATCATGTGCCTCTGGAGGCAATAAACAAAGAGCTGAGTAGGCACGAATCAAACAGTCAGCAGGCAATAATCATGGAACTCAGCTGTGAGGAATCATGCTGCTCAGCTGGCAATAATCAAGCAGCTGAGCAGGCAGGAATTACGCAGCACAGCTGGCAATTGTCAAGCAGATGACAGGCAGGAATCGTGCAGCTCAGCTGGCAATTGTCAAGCAGATGAGCAGACAGTAATCACGCAGCTCAGCAGGCCCAGATCACGTGACTGAGCATGCACTGTTCACGTGGCTGATCATACACTGATCACGTGATGATCATGCACTGATCACTTGGATATCATGCACTGATCACGTGGCTGATCATACACTGTTCACGTGTCTGACCATGCACTGATCACGTGGCTGATCATACACTGCTCACGTAACTGATCATGCACTGATCACGTGGCTATCATGCACTGATCACGTGGCTGAACATGCACTGTTCACGTGGCTGATCACACACCTGTCACGTGACATATCATGCACTGATCACGTGGCACTCATGCACTGATCACGTGGCTGATCATACTCTGCTCACGTAACTCATGCACACATCACGTGGCTATAGTGCACTGCTCACGTGGCTGATCATGGAATGATCACGTAGCAACCATGTACTGGTCACGTGACTGATCATGCACTGATCACGTAATTGATCATGCACTGATCACGTGGCTGATCATGCACTGATCACGTGACTGATCATGCACTGATCACGTGGCTATCATGCACTGATCACGTGGCTGATCATGCACTGATCACGTGCTGACCATGCACTGATCACGTGGCTGATCATGCACTGATCACGTAACTGATCATGCACTGATCACGTGGCATCATGCACTGATCACGTGGCTGATCATGCACTGATCACGTGGCTGATCATGCACTGATCACGTGACTATCATGCACTGATCACGTGGCATCATGCACTGATCACGTGGCTGATCATACACTGATCACGTGACTCATGCACTGATCACGTGGCTATCATGCACTGATCACGTGGCTGATCATGCACTGATCACGTAGCTACCATGCACTGGTCACGTGACTGATCATGCACTGATCACGTGAATGATCATGCACTGATCACGTGACTGATCATGCACTGATCACGTGACTGATCATGCACTGATCACGTGGCTATCATGCACTGATCACGTGGCTGATCATGCACTGATCACGTAGCAACCATGCACTGTCACGTGACTGATCATGCACTGATCACGTAATTGATCATGCACTGATCACGTGGCTGATCATGCACTGATCACGTGGCTGATCACACATGATCACGTGACTGATCATGCACTGATCACGTGGCTATCATGCACTGATCACGTGGCTGATCATGCACTGATCACGTGACTGATCATGCACTGATCACGTGGCTGATCATGCACTGATCACGTGGCTGATCACACTGATCACGTGACTGATCATGCACTGATCACGTGAATGATCATGCACTGATCACGTGGCTATCATGCACTGATCACGTGGCTGATCATGCACTGATCACGTGGCTGATCATGCGCTGATCACGTGACTGATCATGCACTGATCACGTGGCTATCATGCACTGATCACGTGGCTATCATGCACTGATCACGTGGCTGATCATGCACTGATCACGGGGCTGCCATGCACTGATCACGTGACTGATCATGCACTGATCACGTGACTGATCATGCACTGATCACGTGGCTCATCATGCACTGATCACGTGGCTGATCACACTGATCACGTGACTGATCATGCACTGATCACGTGACTGATCATGCACTGATCACGTGGCTATCATGCACTGATCACGTGGCTGATCATGCACTGATCACGTGGCTGATCATGCACTGATCACGTGACTGATCATGCACTGATCACGTGGCTATCATGCACTGATCACGTGGCTATCATGCACTGATCACGTGGCTGATCATGCACTGATCACGTAGCTGCCATGCACTGATCACGTGACTGATCATGCACTGATCACGTAATTGATCATGCACTGATCACGTGACTGATCATGCACTGATCACGTGACTGATCATGCACTGATCACGTGACTGATCATGCACTGATCACGTGGCTGATCATGCACTGATCACGTGACTGATCATGCACTGATCACGTGACTGATCATGCACTGATCACGTGGCTATCATGCACTGCTCACGTGGCTGATCATGCATGATCACGCAGCTACCATGTACTGGTCACGTGACTGATCATGCACTGATCACGTGACTGATCATGCAGTGATCACGTGGCTATCATGTACTACTTACGTGGCTGATCATGCAATGATCATGTAGCTACCATGTACAGATCACGTGAATGATCATACACCCATCAGGTGACTGATCATGCACTGATCACGTGGCTATCATGCACTGATCACGAGACTGATCATGCACTGTTCACGTCTATATCATGCACTGATCACATGACTGCCTGTGCACTGATCACGTGGATGATCATGCACTGATCATGTGACTGATCATGCGCTGATCATGTTTTCTATCATACACTGATCATGTGCCTCTGGAGGCAATAAACAAAGAGCTGAGTAGGCACGAATCAAACAGTCAGCAGGCAATAATCATGGAACTCAGGTGTGAGGAATCATGCTGCTCAGCTGGCAATAATCAAGCAGCTGAGCAGGCAGGAATTACGCAGCACAGCTGGCAATTGTCAAGCAGATGACAGGCAGGAATCGTGCAGCTCAGCTGGCAATTGTCAAGCAGATGAGCAGACAGTAATCACGCAGCTCAGCAGGCCCAGATCACGTGACTGAGCATGCACTGTTCACGTGGCTGATCATACACTGATCACGTGATGATCATGCACTGATCACTTGGATATCATGCACTGATCACGTGGCTGATCATACACTGTTCACGTGTCTGACCATGCACTGATCACGTGGCTGATCATACACTGCTCACGTAACTGATCATGCACTGATCACGTGGCTATCATGCACTGATCACGTGGCTGAACATGCACTGTTCACGTGGCTGATCACACACCTGTCACGTGACATATCATGCACTGATCACGTGGCACTCATGCACTGATCACGTGGCTGATCATACTCTGCTCACGTAACTCATGCACACATCACGTGGCTATCATGCACTGCTCACGTGGCTCGTCATGGAATGATCACGTAGCTACCATATACTGGTCACGTGACTGATCATGCACTGATCACGTAAATGATCATGCACTGATCACGTGACTGATCATGTACTGATCACGTGACTGATCATGCACTGATCACGTGGCTATCATGCACTGCTCACGTGGCTGATCATGCAATGATCACGTAGCAACCATGTACTGGTCACGTGACTGATCATGCACTGATCACGTAATTGATCATGCACTGATCACGTGGCTCATCATGCACTGATCACGTGGCTGATCACACATGATCACGTGACTGATCATGCACTGATCACGTGGCTATCATGCACTGATCACGTGACTGATCATGCACTGATCACGTGGCTGATCATGCACTGATCACGTGGCTATCATGCACTGATCACGTGGCTGATCACACGTATCACATGACTGATCATGCACTGATCACGTGGCTGATCATGCACTGATCACGTGGCTATCATGCACTGATCACGTGGCTGATCATGCAATGATCACGTAGCTATCATGTACTGGTCACGTGACTGATCATGCACTGATCACGTGACTGATCATGCACTGATCACGTGGCTATCATGCACTGATCACGTGGCTGATCATGCACTGATCACGTGACTGATCATGCACTGATCACATGACTGCCCATGCACTGATCACGTGGATGATCATACACTAATCATGTGACAGATCATGCACTGATCACGTGGCTGATCATGCACTGATACCGTGACTGAGCATGGACTGATCACATGACTATCATGTAGTGATCACGTGACTTAATGGCGCTGATCATGTGACTGATCATGCGCTGATCATGTTTGCTATCATACACTGATCATGTGCCTCTGGAGGCAATAAACAAAGAGCTGAGTAGGCACGAATCAAACAGTCAGCAGGCAATAATCATGGAACTCAGCTGTGAGGAATCATGCTGCTCAGCTGGCAATAATCAAGCAGCTGAGCAGGCAGGAATTACGCAGCACAGCTGGCAATTGTCAAGCAGATGACAGGCAGGAATCGTGCAGCTCAGCTGGCAATTGTCAAGCAGATGAGCAGACAGTAATCACGCAGCTCAGCAGGCCCAGATCACGTGACTGAGCATGCACTGTTCACGTGGCTGATCATACACTGATCACGTGATGATCATGCACTGATCACTTGGATATCATGCACTGATCACGTGGCTGATCATACACTGTTCACGTGTCTGACCATGCACTGATCACGTGGCTGATCATACACTGCTCACGTAACTGATCATGCACTGATCACGTGGCTATCATGCACTGATCACGTGGCTGAACATGCACTGTTCACGTGGCTGATCACACACCTGTCACGTGACATATCATGCACTGATCACGTGGCACTCATGCACTGATCACGTGGCTGATCATACTCTGCTCACGTAACTCATGCACACATCACGTGGCTATCATGCACTGCTCACGTGGCTCGTCATGGAATGATCACGTAGCAACCATATACTGGTCACGTGACTGATCATGCACTGATCACGTAAATGATCATGCACTGTTCACGTGACTGATCATGCACTGATCACGTCTATCATGCACTGATCACGTGACTGATCATGCACTGATCACGTGGCTGATCATGACTGATCACGTGACTGATCATGCACTGATCACGTGGCTGATCACACATGATCACGTGACTGATCATGCACTGATCACGTGGCTATCATGCACTGATCACGTGGCTATCATGCACTGATCACGTGGATATCATGCACTGATCACGTGGCTGATCACACACGATCACATGACTGATCATGCACTGATCACGTGGCTATCATGCACTGATCACGTGGCTATCATGCACTGATCACGTGGCTGATCATGCAATGATCACGTAGCTACCATGTACTGGTCACGTGACTGATCATGCACTGATCACGTAATTGATCATGCACTGATCACGTGGCTGATCATGCACTGATCACGTGGCTGATCATACACTGATCACATAACTGATCATGCACTGATCACGTGACTGATCATGCACTGATCACGTGGCTATCATGCACTGATCACGTGGCTGACATGCACTGATCACGTGCCTGATCATGCACTGATCACGTGGCTGATCATGCACTGATCACGTGACTGATCATGCACTGATCACGTGTCTGATCATGCACTGATCACGTGGCTATCATGCACTGCTCACGTGGCTGATCATGCCATGATCACGCAGCTACCATGTACTGGTCACATGACTGATCATGCACTGATCACGTGACTGATCATGCAGTGATCACGTGGCTATCATGCACTACTCACGTGGCTGATCATGCAATGATCATGTAGCTACCATGTACAGGTCACGTGAATGATCATACACCCATCAGGTGACTGATCATGCACTGATCACGTGGCTATCATGCACTGATCACGAGACTGATCATGCACTGTTCACGTCTATATCATGCACTGATCACATGACTGCCCATGCACTGATCACGTGGATGATCATACACTAATCTTGTGACAGATCATGCACTGATCACGTGGCTGATCATGCACTGATACCGTGACTGAGCATGGACTGATCACATGACTATCATGTAGTGATCACGTGACTTAATGGCGCTGATCATGTGACTGATCATGCGCTGATCATGTTTGCTATCATACACTGATCATGTGCCTCTGGAGGCAATAAACAAAGAGCTGAGTAGGCACGAATCAAACAGTCAGCAGGCAATAATCATGGAACTCAGGTGTGAGGAATCATGCTGCTCAGCTGGCAATAATCAAGCAGCTGAGCAGGCAGGAATTACGCAGCACAGCTGGCAATTGTCAAGCAGATGACAGGCAGGAATCGTGCAGCTCAGCTGGCAATTGTCAAGCAGATGAGCAGACAGTAATCACGCAGCTCAGCAGGCCCAGATCACGTGACTGAGCATGCACTGTTCACGTGGCTGATCATACACTGATCACGTGATGATCATGCACTGATCACTTGGATATCATGCACTGATCACGTGGCTGATCATACACTGTTCACGTGTCTGACCATGCACTGATCACGTGGCTGATCATACACTGCTCACGTAACTGATCATGCACTGATCACGTGGCTATCATGCACTGATCACGTGGCTGAACATGCACTGTTCACGTGGCTGATCACACACCTGTCACGTGACATATCATGCACTGATCACGTGGCACTCATGCACTGATCACGTGGCTGATCATACTCTGCTCACGTAACTCATGCACACATCACGTGGCTATCATGCACTGCTCACGTGGCTCGTCATGGAATGATCACGTAGCAACCATATACTGGTCACGTGACTGATCATGCAAAGATCACGTAAATGATCATGCACTGTTCACGTGACTGATCATGTACTGATCACGTGACTGATCATGCACTGATCACGTGGCTATCATGCTCTGCTCACGTGGCTGATCATGCAACGATCACGTAGCAACCATGTACTGGTCACGTGACTGATCATGCACTGATCACGTAATTGATCCTGCACTGATCACGTGGCTCATCATGCACTGATCACGTGGCTGATCACACATGTATCACGTGACTGATCATGCACTGATCACGTGGCTCTCATGCACTGATCACGTGGCTGTCATGCACTGATCACGTGGATATCATGCACTGATCACGTGGCTGATCATACACGTATCACATGACTGATCATGCACTGATCACGTGGCTATCATGCACTGATCACGTGGCTGATCATGCACTGATCACGTGGCTGATCATGCACTGATCACGTGGCTGATCATGCACTGATCACGTGGCTGATCATGCACTGATCACGTGACTGATCATGCACTGATCACGTGACTGATCATGCACTGATCACGTGGCTATCATGCACTGATCACGTGGCTGATCATACACTGATCACGTGCCTGGTCATGCACTGATCACGTGGCTGATCATGCACTGATCACGTGACTGATCATGCACTGATCACGTGTCTGATCATGCACTGATCACGTGGCTATCATGCACTGCTCACGTGGCTGATCATGCCATGATCACGCAGCTACCATGTACTGGTCACATGACTGATCATGCACTGATCACGTGACTGATCATGCACTGATCACGTGGCTATCATGCACTACTCACGTGGCTGATCATGCAATGATCATGTAGCTACCATGTACAGGTCACGTGAATGATCATACACCCATCAGGTGACTGATCATGCACTGATCACGTGGCTATCATGCACTGATCACGAGACTGATCATGCACTGATCACGTCTATATCATGCACTGATCACATGACTGCCCATGCACTGATCACGTGGATGATCATACACTAATCTTGTGACAGATCATGCACTGATCACGTGGCTGATCATGCACTGATACCGTGACTGAGCATGGACTGATCACATGACTATCATGTAGTGATCACGTGACTTAATGGCGCTGATCATGTGACTGATCATGCGCTGATCATGTTTGCTATCATACACTGATCATGTGCCTCTGGAGGCAATAAACAAAGAGCTGAGTAGGCACGAATCAAACAGTCAGCAGGCAATAATCATGGAACTCAGGTGTGAGGAATCATGCTGCTCAGCTGGCAATAATCAAGCAGCTGAGCAGGCAGGAATTACGCAGCACAGCTGGCAATTGTCAAGCAGATGACAGGCAGGAATCGTGCAGCTCAGCTGGCAATTGTCAAGCAGATGAGCAGACAGTAATCACGCAGCTCAGCAGGCCCAGATCACGTGACTGAGCATGCACTGTTCACGTGGCTGATCATACACTGATCACGTGATGATCATGCACTGATCACTTGGATATCATGCACTGATCACGTGGCTGATCATACACTGTTCACGTGTCTGACCATGCACTGATCACGTGGCTGATCATACACTGCTCACGTAACTGATCATGCACTGATCACGTGGCTATCATGCACTGATCACGTGGCTGAACATGCACTGTTCACGTGGCTGATCACACACCTGTCACGTGACATATCATGCACTGATCACGTGGCACTCATGCACTGATCACGTGGCTGATCATACTCTGCTCACGTAACTCATGCACACATCACGTGGCTATCATGCACTGCTCACGTGGCTCGTCATGGAATGATCACGTAGCAACCATATACTGGTCACGTGACTGATCATGCACTGATCACGTAAATGATCATGCACTGTTCACGTGACTGATCATGTACTGATCACGTGACTGATCATGCACTGATCACGTGGCTATCATGCACTGCTCACGTGGCTGATCATGCAACGATCACGTAGCAACCATGTACTGGTCACGTGACTGATCATGCACTGATCACGTAATTGATCATGCACTGATCACGTGGCTCATCATGCACTGATCACGTGGCTGATCACACATGTATCACGTGACTGATCATGCACTGATCACGTGGCTCTCATGCACTGATCACGTGACTGATCATGCACTGATCACGTCTATATCATGCACTGATCACGTGACTGATCATGCACTGATCACGTGGATGATCATGCACTGATCACGTGACTGATCATGCACTGATCACGTGGCTGATCACACTGATCACGTGACTGATCATGCACTGATCACGTGGCTATCATGCACTGATCACGTGGCTATCATGCACTGATCACGTGGATATCATGCACTGATCACGTGGCTGATCACACACGATCACATGACTGATCATGCACTGATCACGTGGCTATCATGCACTGATCACGTGGCTATCATGCACTGATCACGTGGCTGATCATGCAATGATCACGTAGCTACCATGTACTGGTCACGTGACTGATCATGCACTGATCACGTAATTGATCATGCACTGATCACGTGGCTGATCATGCACTGATCACGTGGCTGATCATGCACTGATCACGTGACTGATCATGCACTGATCACGTGACTGATCATGCACTGATCACGTGGCTATCATGCACTGATCACGTGGCTGACATACACTGATCACGTGCCTGATCATGCACTGATCACGTGGCTGATCATGCACTGATCACGTGACTGATCATGCACTGATCACGTGTCTGATCATGCACTGATCACGTGGCTATCATGCACTGCTCACGTGGCTGATCATGCCATGATCACGCAGCTACCATGTACTGGTCACATGACTGATCATGCACTGATCACGTGACTGATCATGCAGTGATCACGTGGCTATCATGCACTACTCACGTGGCTGATCATGCAATGATCATGTAGCTACCATGTACAGGTCACGTGAATGATCATACACCCATCAGGTGACTGATCATGCACTGATCACGTGGCTATCATGCACTGATCACGAGACTGATCATGCACTGATCACGTCTATATCATGCACTGATCACATGACTGCCCATGCACTGATCACGTGGATGATCATACACTAATCTTGTGACAGATCATGCACTGATCACGTGGCTGATCATGCACTGATACCGTGACTGAGCATGGACTGATCACATGACTATCATGTAGTGATCACGTGACTTAATGGCGCTGATCATGTGACTGATCATGCGCTGATCATGTTTGCTATCATACACTGATCATGTGCCTCTGGAGGCAATAAACAAAGAGCTGAGTAGGCACGAATCAAACAGTCAGCAGGCAATAATCATGGAACTCAGGTGTGAGGAATCATGCTGCTCAGCTGGCAATAATCAAGCAGCTGAGCAGGCAGGAATTACGCAGCACAGCTGGCAATTGTCAAGCAGATGACAGGCAGGAATCGTGCAGCTCAGCTGGCAATTGTCAAGCAGATGAGCAGACAGTAATCACGCAGCTCAGCAGGCCCAGATCACGTGACTGAGCATGCACTGTTCACGTGGCTGATCATACACTGATCACGTGATGATCATGCACTGATCACTTGGATATCATGCACTGATCACGTGGCTGATCATACACTGTTCACGTGTCTGACCATGCACTGATCACGTGGCTGATCATACACTGCTCACGTAACTGATCATGCACTGATCACGTGGCTATCATGCACTGATCACGTGGCTGAACATGCACTGTTCACGTGGCTGATCACACACCTGTCACGTGACATATCATGCACTGATCACGTGGCACTCATGCACTGATCACGTGGCTGATCATACTCTGCTCACGTAACTCATGCACACATCACGTGGCTATCATGCACTGCTCACGTGGCTCGTCATGGAATGATCACGTAGCAACCATATACTGGTCACGTGACTGATCATGCAAAGATCACGTAAATGATCATGCACTGTTCACGTGACTGATCATGTACTGATCACGTGACTGATCATGCACTGATCACGTGGCTATCATGCACTGCTCACGTGGCTGATCATGCAACGATCACGTAGCAACCATGTACTGGTCACGTGACTGATCATGCACTGATCACGTAATTGATCCTGCACTGATCACGTGGCTCATCATGCACTGATCACGTGGCTGATCACACATGTATCACGTGACTGATCATGCACTGATCACGTGGCTCTCATGCACTGATCACGTGGCTGTCATGCACTGATCACGTGGATATCATGCACTGATCACGTGGCTGATCATGCACGTATCACATGACTGATCATGCACTGATCACGTGGCTATCATGCACTGATCACGTGGCTGATCATGCACTGATCACGTGGCTGATCATGCACTGATCACGTGGCTGATCATGCACTGATCACGTGGCTGATCATGCACTGATCACGTGACTGATCATGCACTGATCACGTGACTGATCATGCACTGATCACGTGGCTATCATGCACTGATCACGTGGCTGACATACACTGATCACGTGCCTGATCATGCACTGATCACGTGGCTGATCATGCACTGATCACGTGACTGATCATGCACTGATCACGTGTCTGATCATGCACTGATCACGTGGCTATCATGCACTGCTCACGTGGCTGATCATGCATGATCACGCAGCTACCATGTACTGGTCACATGACTGATCATGCACTGATCACGTGACTGATCATGCAGTGATCACGTGGCTATCATGCACTACTCACGTGGCTGATCATGCAATGATCATGTAGCTACCATGTACAGGTCACGTGAATGATCATACACCCATCAGGTGACTGATCATGCACTGATCACGTGGCTATCATGCACTGATCACGAGACTGATCATGCACTGATCACGTCTATATCATGCACTGATCACATGACTGCCCATGCACTGATCACGTGGATGATCATACACTAATCTTGTGACAGATCATGCACTGATCACGTGGCTGATCATGCACTGATACCGTGACTGAGCATGGACTGATCACATGACTATCATGTAGTGATCACGTGACTTAATGGCGCTGATCATGTGACTGATCATGCGCTGATCATGTTTGCTATCATACACTGATCATGTGCCTCTGGAGGCAATAAACAAAGAGCTGAGTAGGCACGAATCAAACAGTCAGCAGGCAATAATCATGGAACTCAGGTGTGAGGAATCATGCTGCTCAGCTGGCAATAATCAAGCAGCTGAGCAGGCAGGAATTACGCAGCACAGCTGGCAATTGTCAAGCAGATGACAGGCAGGAATCGTGCAGCTCAGCTGGCAATTGTCAAGCAGATGAGCAGACAGTAATCACGCAGCTCAGCAGGCCCAGATCACGTGACTGAGCATGCACTGTTCACGTGGCTGATCATACACTGATCACGTGATGATCATGCACTGATCACTTGGATATCATGCACTGATCACGTGGCTGATCATACACTGTTCACGTGTCTGACCATGCACTGATCACGTGGCTGATCATACACTGCTCACGTAACTGATCATGCACTGATCACGTGGCTATCATGCACTGATCACGTGGCTGAACATGCACTGTTCACGTGGCTGATCACACACCTGTCACGTGACATATCATGCACTGATCACGTGGCACTCATGCACTGATCACGTGGCTGATCATACTCTGCTCACGTAACTCATGCACACATCACGTGGCTATCATGCACTGCTCACGTGGCTCGTCATGGAATGATCACGTAGCAACCATATACTGGTCACGTGACTGATCATGCAAGATCACGTAAATGATCATGCACTGTTCACGTGACTGATCATGTACTGATCACGTGACTGATCATGCACTGATCACGTGGCTATCATGCTCTGCTCACGTGGCTGATCATGCAACGATCACGTAGCAACCATGTACTGGTCACGTGACTGATCATGCACTGATCACGTAATTGATCCTGCACTGATCACGTGGCTCATCATGCACTGATCACGTGGCTGATCACACATGTATCACGTGACTGATCATGCACTGATCACGTGGCTCTCATGCACTGATCACGTGGCTGTCATGCACTGATCACGTGGATATCATGCACTGATCACGTGGCTGATCACACACGTATCACATGACTGATCATGCACTGATCACGTGGCTATCATGCACTGATCACGTGGCTATCATGCACTGATCACGTGGCTGATCATGCAATGATCACGTAGCTACCATGTACTGGTCACGTGACTGATCATGCACTGATCACGTAATTGATCATGCACTGATCACGTGGCTGATCATGCACTGATCACGTGGCTGATCATGCACTGATCACGTGACTGATCATGCACTGATCACGTGACTGATCATGCACTGATCACGTGGCTATCATGCACTGATCACGTGGCTGATCATGCACTGATCACGTGACTGATCATGCACTGATCACGTGGCTGATCATGCACTGATCACGTGGCTGATCATGCACTGATCACGTGGCTGATCACACATGATCACGTGACTGATCATGCACTGATCACGTGGCTATCATGCACTGATCACGTGGCTGATCATGCACTGATCACGTGGATATCATGCACTGATCACGTGGCTGATCATGCACGATCACGTGACTGATCATGCACTGATCACGTGGCTATCATGCACTGATCACGTGGCTGATCATGCACTGATCACGTGGCTGATCATGCACTGATCACGTGACTGATCATGCACTGATCACGTGACTGATCATGCACTGATCACGTGGCTATCATGCACTGATCACGTGGCTGATCATGCACTGATCACGTGACTGATCATGCACTGATCACGTGGCTGATCATGCACTGATCACGTGACTGATCATGCACTGATCACGTGGCTGATCATGCACTGATCACGTGGCTATCATGCACTGATCACGTGGCTGATCATGCATGATCACGTGCTATCATGCACTGATCACGTGACTGATCATGCACTGATCACGTGGCTGATCATGCACTGATCACGTGTCTGATCATGCACTGATCACGTGGCTGATCATACACTGATCACGTAACTGATCATGCACTGATCACGTGGCTATCATGCACTGATCACGTGGCTGATCATGCACTGATCACGTGGCTGATCACACACTGTCACGTGACATATCATGCACTGATCACGTGGCACTCATGCACTGATCACGTGGCTGATCATACACTGCACGTAACTCATGCACATCACGTGGCTATCATGCACTGCTCACGTGGCTGTCATGGAATGATCACGTAGCAACCATATACTGGTCACGTGACTGATCATGCACTGATCACGTAAATGATCATGCACTGATCACGTGACTGATCATGCACTGATCACGTGACTGATCATGCACTGATCACGTGGCTATCATGCACTGCTCACGTGGCTGATCATGCAACGATCACGTAGCAACCATGTACTGGTCACGTGACTGATCATGCACTGATCACGTAATTGATCATGCACTGATCACGTGGCTCATCATGCACTGATCACGTGGCTGATCACACATGTATCACGTGACTGATCATGCACTGATCACGTGGCTCTCATGCACTGATCACGTGGCTGTCATGCACTGATCACGTGGATATCATGCACTGATCACGTGGCTGATCACACACGTATCACATGACTGATCATGCACTGATCACGTGGCTATCATGCACTGATCACGTGGCTATCATGCACTGATCACGTGGCTGATCATGCAATGATCACGTAGCTACCATGTACTGGTCACGTGACTGATCATGCACTGATCACGTAATTGATCATGCACTGATCACGTGGCTGATCATGCACTGATCACGTGGCTGATCATACACTGATCACGTGACTGATCATGCACTGATCACGTGACTGATCATGCACTGATCACGTGGCTATCATGCACTGATCACGTGGCTGATCATGCACTGATCACGTGACTGATCATGCACTGATCACGTGGCTGATCATGCACTGATCACGTGGCTGATCATGCACTGATCACGTGACTGATCATGCACTGATCACGTGTCTGATCATGCACTGATCACGTGGCTATCATGCACTGCTCACGTGGCTGATCATGCCATGATCACGCACTACCATGTACTGGTCACATGACTGATCATGCACTGATCACGTGACTGATCATGCAGTGATCACGTGGCTATCATGCACTACTCACGTGGCTGATCATGCAATGATCATGTAGCTACCATGTACAGGTCACGTGAATGATCATACACCCATCAGGTGACTGATCATGCACTGATCACGTGGCTATCATGCACTGATCACGAGACTGATCATGCACTGATCACGTCTATATCATGCACTGATCACATGACTGCCCATGCACTGATCACGTGGATGATCATACACTAATCTTGTGACAGATCATGCACTGATCACGTGGCTGATCATGCACTGATACCGTGACTGAGCATGGACTGATCACATGACTATCATGTAGTGATCACGTGACTTAATGGCGCTGATCATGTGACTGATCATGCGCTGATCATGTTTGCTATCATACACTGATCATGTGCCTCTGGAGGCAATAAACAAAGAGCTGAGTAGGCACGAATCAAACAGTCAGCAGGCAATAATCATGGAACTCAGGTGTGAGGAATCATGCTGCTCAGCTGGCAATAATCAAGCAGCTGAGCAGGCAGGAATTACGCAGCACAGCTGGCAATTGTCAAGCAGATGACAGGCAGGAATCGTGCAGCTCAGCTGGCAATTGTCAAGCAGATGAGCAGACAGTAATCACGCAGCTCAGCAGGCCCAGATCACGTGACTGAGCATGCACTGTTCACGTGGCTGATCATACACTGATCACGTGATGATCATGCACTGATCACTTGGATATCATGCACTGATCACGTGGCTGATCATACACTGTTCACGTGTCTGACCATGCACTGATCACGTGGCTGATCATACACTGCTCACGTAACTGATCATGCACTGATCACGTGGCTATCATGCACTGATCACGTGGCTGAACATGCACTGTTCACGTGGCTGATCACACACCTGTCACGTGACATATCATGCACTGATCACGTGGCACTCATGCACTGATCACGTGGCTGATCATACTCTGCTCACGTAACTCATGCACACATCACGTGGCTATCATGCACTGCTCACGTGGCTCGTCATGGAATGATCACGTAGCTACCATATACTGGTCACGTGACTGATCATGCACAGATCACGTAAATGATCATGCACTGTTCACGTGACTGATCATGTACTGATCACGTGACTGATCATGCACTGATCACGTGGCTATCATGCTCTGCTCACGTGGCTGATCATGCAATGATCACGTAGCAACCATGTACTGGTCACGTGACTGATCATGCACTGATCACGTAATTGATCCTGCACTGATCACGTGGCTCATCATGCACTGATCACGTGGCTGATCACACATGTATCACGTGACTGATCATGCACTGATCACGTGGCTCTCATGCACTGATCACGTGGCTATCATGCACTGATCACGTGGCTATCATGCACTGATCACGTGGCTGATCATGCACTGATCACGTAGCTATCATGCACTGATCACGTGACTGATCATGCACTGATCACGTGGCTGATCATGCACTGATCACGTGGCTGATCATGCACTGATCACGTGGCTGATCACACTGATCACGTGACTGATCATGCACTGATCACGTGACTGATCATGCACTGATCACGTGATCATGCACTGATCACGTGGCTATCATGCACTGATCACGTGGCTGATCATGCACTGATCACGTGACTGATCATGCACTGATCACGTGGCTATCATGCACTGATCACGTGGCTATCATGCACTGATCACGTGGCTGATCATGCACTGATCACGGACTGCCATGCACTGATCACGTGACTGATCATGCACTGATCACGTGACTGATCATGCACTGATCACGTGACTGATCATGCACTGATCACGTGACTGATCATGCACTGATCACGTGACTGATCATGCACTGATCACGTGGCTATCATGCACTGATCACGTGGCTGATCATGCACTGATCACGTGGCTACCATGCACTGTCACATGACTGATCATGCACTGATCACATGACTGATCATGCACTGATCACGTGGCTTATCATGCACTGATCATGTGACTGATCATGCACTGATCATGTTTGCTATCATACACTGATCATGTGCCTCTGGAGGCAATGAACAAAGAGCTGAGTAGGCACGAATCAGTCAGCAGGCAATAATCATGGAACTCAGCTGTGAGGAATCATGCTGCTCAGCTGGCAATAATCAAGCAGCTGAGCAGGCAGGAATTACGCAGCACAGCTGGCAATTGTCAAGCAGATGACAGGCAGGAATCGTGCAGCTCAGCTGGCAATTGTCAAGCAGATGAGCAGACAGTAATCACGCAGCTCAGCAGGCCCTGATCACGTGACTGAGCATGCACTGTTCACGTGGCTGATCATACACTGATCACGTGACTGATCATGCACTGATCACGTGACTGATCATGCACTGATCACGTGGCTATCATGCACTGATCACGTGGCTGATCATGCACTGATCACGTGGCTGATCATGCACTGATCACGTGGCTGATCATGCACTGATCACGTGACTGATCATGCACTGATCACGTGGCTGATCATGCACTGATCACGTGGCTATCATGCACTGATCACGTGGCTGATCATGCATGATCACGCAGCTACCATGCACTGATCACGTGACTGATCATGCACTGATCACGTGACTGATCATGCACTGATCACGTGACTGATCATGCACTGATCACGTGGCTATCATGCACTGATCACGTGGCTGATCATGCACTGATCACGGGCTGATCATGCACTGATCACGTGACTGATCATGCACTGATCACGTGACTGATCATGCACTGATCACGTGACTGATCATGCACTGATCACGTGGCTGATCATGCACTGATCACGTGGCTGATCACACTGATCACGTGACTGATCATGCACTGATCACGTGCTGATCATGCACTGATCACGTGGCTATCATGCACTGATCACGTGGCTATCATGCACTGATCACGTGGCTGATCACACACTGATCACGTGACTGATCATGCACTGATCACGTGGCTGATCATGCACTGATCACGTGGCTGATCATGCACTGATCACGTGGCTGATCATGCACTGATCACGGGCTGATCATGCACTGATCACGTGACTGATCATGCACTGATCACGTGACTGATCATGCACTGATCACGTGGCTGATCATGCACTGATCACGTGACTGATCATGCACTGATCACGTGGCTGATCATGCACTGATCACGTGACTGATCATGCACTGATCACGTGTCTGATCATGCACTGATCACGTGGCTATCATGCACTGCTCACGTGGCTGATCATGCATGATCACGCAGCTACCATGTACTGGTCACATGACTGATCATGCACTGATCACGTGACTGATCATGCAGTGATCACGTGGCTATCATGCACTACTCACGTGGCTGATCATGCAATGATCATGTAGCTACCATGTACAGGTCACGTGAATGATCATACACCCATCAGGTGACTGATCATGCACTGATCACGTGGCTATCATGCACTGATCACGAGACTGATCATGCACTGATCACGTCTATATCATGCACTGATCACATGACTGCCCATGCACTGATCACGTGGATGATCATACACTAATCATGTGACAGATCATGCACTGATCACGTGGCTGATCATGCACTGATACCGTGACTGAGCATGGACTGATCACATGACTATCATGTAGTGATCACGTGACTTAATGGCGCTGATCATGTGACTGATCATGCGCTGATCATGTTTGCTATCATACACTGATCATGTGCCTCTGGAGGCAATAAACAAAGAGCTGAGTAGGCACGAATCAAACAGTCAGCAGGCAATAATCATGGAACTCAGGTGTGAGGAATCATGCTGCTCAGCTGGCAATAATCAAGCAGCTGAGCAGGCAGGAATTACGCAGCACAGCTGGCAATTGTCAAGCAGATGACAGGCAGGAATCGTGCAGCTCAGCTGGCAATTGTCAAGCAGATGAGCAGACAGTAATCACGCAGCTCAGCAGGCCCAGATCACGTGACTGAGCATGCACTGTTCACGTGGCTGATCATACACTGATCACGTGATGATCATGCACTGATCACTTGGATATCATGCACTGATCACGTGGCTGATCATACACTGTTCACGTGTCTGACCATGCACTGATCACGTGGCTGATCATACACTGCTCACGTAACTGATCATGCACTGATCACGTGGCTATCATGCACTGATCACGTGGCTGAACATGCACTGTTCACGTGGCTGATCACACACCTGTCACGTGACATATCATGCACTGATCACGTGGCACTCATGCACTGATCACGTGGCTGATCATACTCTGCTCACGTAACTCATGCACACATCACGTGGCTATCATGCACTGCTCACGTGGCTCGTCATGGAATGATCACGTAGCTACCATATACTGGTCACGTGACTGATCATGCACAGATCACGTAAATGATCATGCACTGTTCACGTGACTGATCATGTACTGATCACGTGACTGATCATGCACTGATCACGTGGCTATCATGCTCTGCTCACGTGGCTGATCATGCAACTGATCACGTAGCAACCATGTACTGGTCACGTGACTGATCATGCACTGATCACGTAATTGATCCTGCACTGATCACGTGGCTCATCATGCACTGATCACGTGGCTGATCACACATGTATCACGTGACTGATCATGCACTGATCACGTGGCTCTCATGCACTGATCACGTGGCTATCATGCACTGATCACGTGGCTATCATGCACTGATCACGTGGCTGATCATGCACTGATCACGTAGCTATCATGCACTGATCACGTGACTGATCATGCACTGATCACGTGGCTGATCATGCACTGATCACGTGGCTGATCATGCACTGATCACGTGGCTGATCACACTGATCACGTGACTGATCATGCACTGATCACGTGACTGATCATGCACTGATCACGTGGCTATCATGCACTGATCACGTGGCTGATCATGCACTGATCACGTGGCTGATCATGCACTGATCACGTGACTGATCATGCACTGATCACGTGGCTGATCATGCACTGATCACGTGGCTATCATGCACTGATCACGTGGCTGATCATGCACTGATCACGTGACTGCCATGCACTGATCACGTGACTGATCATGCACTGATCACGTGACTGATCATGCACTGATCACGTGACTGATCATGCACTGATCACGTGACTGATCATGCACTGATCACGTGACTGATCATGCACTGATCACGTGGCTATCATGCACTGATCACGTGGCTGATCATGCACTGATCACGCAGCTACCATGCACTGTCACATGACTGATCATGCACTGATCACATAATTGATCATGCACTGATCACGTGGCTTATCATGCACTGATCATGTGACTGATCATGCACTGATCATGTTTGGTGTCATACACTGATCATGTGCCTCTGGAGGCAATGAACATAGAGCTGAGTATGCAGGAATCAGTCAGCAGGCTATAATCATGGAACTCACTCTGAGAAATCATGCTGCTCAGCTGGCAATAATCAAGTAGATGAGCAGGCAGGAATTACGCAGCACAGGTGGCAATTGTCAAGCAGATGACAGGCAGGAATCGTGCAGCTCAGCTGGCAATTGTCAAGCAGATGAGCAGACAGTAATCACGCAGCTCAGCAGGCCCTGATCACGTGACTGAGCATGCACTGTCACGTGGCTGATCACACACTGATCACGTGACTGATCATGCACTGATCACGTGACTGATCATGCACTGATCACGTGGCTATCATGCACTGATCACGTGGCTGATCATGCACTGATCACGTGGCTGATCATGCACTGATCACGTGGCTGATCATGCACTGATCACGTGACTGATCATGCACTGATCACGTGGCTGATCATGCACTGATCACGTGACTGATCATGCACTGATCACGTGGCTATCATGCACTGATCACGTGGCTGATCATGCACTGATCACGTGGCTGATCATGCACTGATCACGTGGCTGATCATGCACTGATCACGTGACTGATCATGCACTGATCACGTGTCTGATCATGCACTGATCACGTGGCTATCATGCACTGATCACGTGGCTGATCATGCATGATCACGCAGCTACCATGTACTGGTCACATGACTGATCATGCACTGATCACGTGACTGATCATGCACTGATCACGTGGCTATCATGCACTACTCACGTGGCTGATCATGCAATGATCACGTAGCTACCATGTACAGGTCACGTGAATGATCATACACCCATCAGGTGACTGATCATGCACTGATCACGTGGCTATCATGCACTGATCACGAGACTGATCATGCACTGATCACGTCTATATCATGCACTGATCACATGACTGCCCATGCACTGATCACGTGGATGATCATACACTAATCATGTGACAGATCATGCACTGATCACGTGGCTGATCATGCACTGATACCGTGACTGAGCATGGACTGATCACATGACTATCATGTAGTGATCACGTGACTTAATGGCGCTGATCATGTGACTGATCATGCGCTGATCATGTTTGCTATCATACACTGATCATGTGCCTCTGGAGGCAATAAACAAAGAGCTGAGTAGGCACGAATCAAACAGTCAGCAGGCAATAATCATGGAACTCAGGTGTGAGGAATCATGCTGCTCAGCTGGCAATAATCAAGCAGCTGAGCAGGCAGGAATTACGCAGCACAGCTGGCAATTGTCAAGCAGATGACAGGCAGGAATCGTGCAGCTCAGCTGGCAATTGTCAAGCAGATGAGCAGACAGTAATCACGCAGCTCAGCAGGCCCTGATCACGTGACTGAGCATGCACTGTTCACGTGGCTGATCATACACTGATCACGTGATGATCATGCACTGATCACTTGGATATCATGCACTGATCACGTGGCTGATCATACACTGTTCACGTGTCTGACCATGCACTGATCACGTGGCTGATCATACACTGCTCACGTAACTGATCATGCACTGATCACGTGGCTATCATGCACTGATCACGTGGCTGAACATGCACTGTTCACGTGGCTGATCACACACCTGTCACGTGACATATCATGCACTGATCACGTGGCACTCATGCACTGATCACGTGGCTGATCATACTCTGCTCACGTAACTCATGCACACATCACGTGGCTATCATGCACTGCTCACGTGGCTGATCATGCAATGATCACGTAGCTACCATGTACTGGTCACGTGACTGATCATGCACTGATCACGTAAATGATCATGCACTGATCACGTGGCTGATCATGCACTGATCACGTGACTGATCATGCACTGATCACGTGGCTATCATGCACTGATCACGTGGCTGATCATGCACTGATCACGTGCTGATCATGCACTGATCACGTGGCTGATCATGCACTGATCACGTGATGATCATGCACTGATCACGTGGCTATCATGCACTGATCACGTGGCTGATCATGCACTGATCACGTGACTGATCATGCACTGATCACGTGGCTGATCATGCACTGATCACGTGACTGATCATGCACTGATCACGTGGCTATCATGCACTGATCACGTGGCTGATCATGCACTGATCACGTGGCTGATCATGCACTGATCACGTGACTATCATGCACTGATCACGTGGCATCATGCACTGATCACGTGGCTGATCACACTGATCACATGACTCATGCACTGATCACGTGGCTATCATGCACTGATCACGTGGCTGATCATGCACTGATCACGTAGCTACCATGCACTGATCACGTGACTGATCATGCACTGATCACGTGACTGATCATGCACTGATCACGTGGCTGATCATGCACTGATCACGTGACTGATCATGCACTGATCACGTGGCTATCATGCACTGATCACGTGGCTGATCATGCACTGATCACGTCTGATCATGCACTGATCACGTGGCTGATCATGCACTGATCACGTGACTGATCATGCACTGATCACGTGGCTATCATGCACTGATCACGTGGCTGATCATGCACTGATCACGTGGCTGATCATGCACTGATCACGTGACTATCATGCACTGATCACGTGGCACTCATGCACTGATCACGTGGCTGATCATACACTGATCACGTGACTCATGCACACATCACGTGGCTATCATGCACTGATCACGTGGCTGTCATGCAATGATCACGTAGCTACCATATACTGATCACGTGACTGATCATGCACTGATCACGTGAATGATCATGCACTGATCACGTGACTGATCATGCACTGATCACGTGACTGATCATGCACTGATCACGTGGCTATCATGCACTGCTCACGTGGCTGATCATGCACTGATCACGTAGCAACCATGTACTGTCACGTGACTGATCATGCACTGATCACGTAATTGATCATGCACTGATCACGTGGCTGATCATGCACTGATCACGTGGCTGATCACACTGATCACGTGACTGATCATGCACTGATCACGTGGCTATCATGCACTGATCACGTGGCTGATCATGCACTGATCACGTGACTGATCATGCACTGATCACGTGGCTGATCATGCACTGATCACGTGGCTGATCACACTGATCACGTGACTGATCATGCACTGATCACGTGGCTGATCATGCACTGATCACGTGGCTATCATGCACTGATCACGTGGCTATCATGCACTGATCACGTGGCTGATCATGCACTGATCACGTGACTGATCATGCACTGATCACGTGGCTGATCATGCACTGATCACGTGGCTATCATGCACTGATCACGTGGCTGATCATGCACTGATCACGTGCTGCCATGCACTGATCACGTGACTGATCATGCACTGATCACGTGATCATGCACTGATCACGTGGCTGATCATGCACTGATCACGTGGCTGATCACACTGATCACGTGACTGATCATGCACTGATCACGTGACTGATCATGCACTGATCACGTGGCTATCATGCACTGATCACGTGGCTGATCATGCACTGATCACGTGGCTGATCACACTGATCACGTGACTGATCATGCACTGATCACGTGGCTATCATGCACTGATCACGTGGCTATCATGCACTGATCACGTGGCTGATCATGCACTGATCACGTGGCTGTCATGCACTGATCACGTGACTGATCATGCACTGATCACGTGACTGATCATGCACTGATCACGTGACTGATCATGCACTGATCACGTGGCTGATCATGCACTGATCACGTGACTGATCATGCACTGATCACGTGGCTGATCATGCACTGATCACGTGACTGATCATGCACTGATCACGTGACTGATCATGCACTGATCACGTGGCTATCATGCACTGCTCACGTGGCTGATCATGCATGATCACGTAGCTACCATGTACTGGTCACGTGACTGATCATGCACTGATCACGTGACTGATCATGCACTGATCACGTGGCTATCATGCACTGATCACGTGGCTGATCATGCACTGATCACGTAGCTACCATGCACTGATCACGTGACTGATCATGCACTGATCACGTGACTGATCATGCACTGATCACGTGGCTATCATGCACTGATCACGTGACTGATCATGCACTGATCACGTGATGATCATGCACTGATCACATGACTGATGTGCACTGATCACGTGGATGATCATGCACTGATCATGTGACTGATCATGCACTGATCATGTTTGCTATCATACACTGATCATGTGCCTCTGGAGGCAATAAACAAAGAGCTGAGTAGGCACGAATCAAACAGTCAGCAGGCAATAATCATGGAACTCAGGTGTGAGGAATCATGCTGCTCAGCTGGCAATAATCAAGCAGCTGAGCAGGCAGGAATTACGCAGCACAGCTGGCAATTGTCAAGCAGATGACAGGCAGGAATCGTGCAGCTCAGCTGGCAATTGTCAAGCAGATGAGCAGACAGTAATCACGCAGCTCAGCAGGCCCAGATCACGTGACTGAGCATGCACTGTTCACGTGGCTGATCATACACTGATCACGTGATGATCATGCACTGATCACTTGGATATCATGCACTGATCACGTGGCTGATCATACACTGTTCACGTGTCTGACCATGCACTGATCACGTGGCTGATCATACACTGCTCACGTAACTGATCATGCACTGATCACGTGGCTATCATGCACTGATCACGTGGCTGAACATGCACTGTTCACGTGGCTGATCACACACCTGTCACGTGACATATCATGCACTGATCACGTGGCACTCATGCACTGATCACGTGGCTGATCATACTCTGCTCACGTAACTCATGCACACATCACGTGGCTATCATGCACTGCTCACGTGGCTCGTCATGGAATGATCACGTAGCTACCATATACTGGTCACGTGACTGATCATGCACAGATCACGTAAATGATCATGCACTGTTCACGTGACTGATCATGTACTGATCACGTGACTGATCATGCACTGATCACGTGGCTATCATGCTCTGCTCACGTGGCTGATCATGCAACTGATCACGTAGCAACCATGTACTGGTCACGTGACTGATCATGCACTGATCACGTAATTGATCCTGCACTGATCACGTGGCTCATCATGCACTGATCACGTGGCTGATCACACATGTATCACGTGACTGATCATGCACTGATCACGTGGCTCTCATGCACTGATCACGTGGCTATCATGCACTGATCACGTGGCTATCATGCACTGATCACGTGGCTGATCATGCACTGATCACGTAGCTATCATGCACTGATCACGTGACTGATCATGCACTGATCACGTGGCTGATCATGCACTGATCACGTGGCTGATCATGCACTGATCACGTGGCTGATCACACTGATCACGTGACTGATCATGCACTGATCACGTGACTGATCATGCACTGATCACGTGGCTATCATGCACTGATCACGTGGCTATCATGCACTGATCACGTGGCTGATCACACACTGATCACGTGACTGATCATGCACTGATCACGTGGCTATCATGCACTGATCACGTGGCTATCATGCACTGATCACGTGGCTGATCATGCACTGATCACGGACTGCCATGCACTGATCACGTGACTGATCATGCACTGATCACGTGACTGATCATGCACTGATCACGTGACTGATCATGCACTGATCACGTGACTGATCATGCACTGATCACGTGACTGATCATGCACTGATCACGTGGCTATCATGCACTGATCACGTGGCTGATCATGCACTGATCACGCAGCTACCATGCACTGTCACATGACTGATCATGCACTGATCACATAATTGATCATGCACTGATCACGTGGCTTATCATGCACTGATCATGTGACTGATCATGTGCTGATCATGTTTGGTGTCATACACTGATCATGTGCCTCTGGAGGCAATGAACATAGAGCTGAGTAGGCACGAATCAGTCAGCAGGCTATAATCATGGAACTCACCTCTGAGAAATCATGCTGCTCAGCTGGCAATAATCAAGTAGATGAGCAGGCAGGAATTACGCAGCACAGGTGGCAATTGTCAAGCAGATGACAGGCAGGAATCGTGCAGCTCAGCTGGCAATTGTCAAGCAGATGAGCAGACAGTAATCACGCAGCTCAGCAGGCCCTGATCACGTGACTGAGCATGCACTGTTCACGTGGCTGATCACACACTATCACGTGACTGATCATGCACTGATCACGTGACTGATCATGCACTGATCACGTGGCTATCATGCACTGATCACGTGGCTGATCATGCACTGATCACGTGGCTGATCATGCACTGATCACGTGGCTGATCATGCACTGATCACGTGACTGATCATGCACTGATCACGTGGCTGATCATGCACTGATCACGTGGCTGATCATGCACTGATCACGTGACTGATCATGCACTGATCACGTGACTGATCATGCACTGATCACGTGGCTATCATGCACTGATCACGTGGCTGATCATGCACTGATCACGTGCCTGATCATGCACTGATCACGTGGCTGATCATGCACTGATCACGTGACTGATCATGCACTGATCACGTGACTGATCATGCACTGATCACGTGGCTATCATGCACTGCTCACGTGGCTGATCATGCCATGATCACGCAGCTACCATGTACTGGTCACATGACTGATCATGCACTGATCACGTGACTGATCATGCACTGATCACGTGGCTATCATGCACTACTCACGTGGCTGATCATGCAATGATCATGTAGCTACCATGTACAGGTCACGTGAATGATCATACACCCATCAGGTGACTGATCATGCACTGATCACGTGGCTATCATGCACTGATCACGTGACTGATCATGCACTGATCACGTCTATATCATGCACTGATCACATGACTGCCCATGCACTGATCACGTGGATGATCATACACTAATCATGTGACAGATCATGCACTGATCACGTGGCTGATCATGCACTGATACCGTGACTGAGCATGGACTGATCACATGACTATCATGTAGTGATCACGTGACTTAATGGCGCTGATCATGTGACTGATCATGCACTGATCATGTTTGCTATCATACACTGATCATGTGCCTCTGGAGGCAATAAACAAAGAGCTGAGTAGGCACGAATCAAACAGTCAGCAGGCAATAATCATGGAACTCAGGTGTGAGGAATCATGCTGCTCAGCTGGCAATAATCAAGCAGCTGAGCAGGCAGGAATTACGCAGCACAGCTGGCAATTGTCAAGCAGATGACAGGCAGGAATCGTGCAGCTCAGCTGGCAATTGTCAAGCAGATGAGCAGACAGTAATCACGCAGCTCAGCAGGCCCAGATCACGTGACTGAGCATGCACTGTTCACGTGGCTGATCATACACTGATCACGTGATGATCATGCACTGATCACGTGGCTATCATGCACTGATCACGTGGCTGATCATGCACTGTTCACGTCTATATCATGCACTGATCACGTGACTGATCATGCACTGATCACGTGGATGATCATGCACTGATCACGTGACTGATCATGCACTGATCACGTGGCTGATCATGCACTGATCCGTGACTGATCATGGACTGATCACATGACTATCATGCACTGATCACGTGACTTAATGCACTGATCATGTGACTGATCATGCGCTGATCATGTTTGCTATCATACACTGATCATGTGCCTCTGGAGGCAATAAACAAAGAGCTGAGTAGGCATGAATCAAACAGTCAGCAGGCAATAATCATGGAACACAGGTGTGAGGAATCATGCTGCTCAGCTGGCAATAATCAAGCAGCTGAGCAGGCAGGAATTACGCAGCACAGCTGGCAATTGTCAAGCAGATGACAGGCAGGAATCGTGCAGCTCAGCTGGCAATTGTCAAGCAGATGAGCAGACAGTAATCACGCAGCTCAGCAGGCCCTGATCACGTGACTGATCATGCACTGTTCACGTGGCTGATCATACACTGATCACGTGATGATCATGCACTGATCACGTGGCTATCATGCACTGATCACGTGGCTGATCATGCACTGATCACGTGTCTGATCATGCACTGATCACGTGGCTGATCATGCACTGATCACGTAACTGATCATGCACTGATCACGTGGCTATCATGCACTGATCACGTGGCTGATCATGCACGATCACGTAGCTACCATGTACTGATCACGTGACTGATCATGCACTGATCACGTGGCTGATCATGCACTGATCACGTGGCTGATCATGCACTGATCACGTGGCTGATCACACATGATCACGTGACTGATCATGCACTGATCACGTGGCTATCATGCACTGATCACGTGGCTGATCATGCACTGATCACGTGGCTGATCATGCACTGATCACGTGACTGATCATGCACTGATCACGTGACTGATCATGCACTGATCACGTGGCTATCATGCACTGATCACGTGGCTGATCATGCATGATCACGTAGCTACCATGTACTGGTCACGTGACTGATCATGCACTGATCACGTGACTGATCATGCACTGATCACGTGGCTGATCATGCACTGATCACGTGGCTGATCATGCACTGATCACGAGACTGATCATGCACTGATCACGTCTATATCATGCACTGATCACATGACTGCCCATGCACTGATCACGTGGATGATCATACACTAATCTTGTGACAGATCATGCACTGATCACGTGGCTGATCATGCACTGATACCGTGACTGAGCATGGACTGATCACATGACTATCATGTAGTGATCACGTGACTTAATGGCGCTGATCATGTGACTGATCATGCGCTGATCATGTTTGCTATCATACACTGATCATGTGCCTCTGGAGGCAATAAACAAAGAGCTGAGTAGGCACGAATCAAACAGTCAGCAGGCAATAATCATGGAACTCAGGTGTGAGGAATCATGCTGCTCAGCTGGCAATAATCAAGCAGCTGAGCAGGCAGGAATTACGCAGCACAGCTGGCAATTGTCAAGCAGATGACAGGCAGGAATCGTGCAGCTCAGCTGGCAATTGTCAAGCAGATGAGCAGACAGTAATCACGCAGCTCAGCAGGCCCAGATCACGTGACTGAGCATGCACTGTTCACGTGGCTGATCATACACTGATCACGTGATGATCATGCACTGATCACGTGGATATCATGCACTGATCACGTGGCTGATCATACACTGTTCACGTGTCTGACCATGCACTGATCACGTGGCTGATCATACACTGCTCACGTAACTGATCATGCACTGATCACGTGGCTATCATGCACTGATCACGTGGCTGAACATGCACTGTTCACGTGGCTGATCACACACCTGTCACGTGACATATCATGCACTGATCACGTGGCACTCATGCACTGATCACGTGGCTGATCATACTCTGCTCACGTAACTCATGCACACATCACGTGGCTATCATGCACTGCTCACGTGGCTGATCATGCAATGATCACGTAGCTACCATGTACTGGTCACGTGACTGATCATGCACTGATCACGTTGATCATGCACTGATCACGTGACTGATCATGCACTGATCACGTGACTGATCATGCACTGATCACGTGGCTATCATGCACTGATCACGTGGCTGATCATGCACTGATCACGTGCTGACCATGCACTGATCACGTGGCTGATCATGCACTGATCACGTAACTGATCATGCACTGATCACGTGGCTATCATGCACTGATCACGTGGCTGATCATGCACTGATCACGTGGCTGATCATGCACTGATCACGTGACTATCATGCACTGATCACGTGGCATCATGCACTGATCACGTGGCTGATCATACACTGATCACGTGACTCATGCACATCACGTGGCTATCATGCACTGATCACGTGGCTGATCATGCACTGATCACGTAGCTACCATGCACTGGTCACGTGACTGATCATGCACTGATCACGTGAATGATCATGCACTGATCACGTGACTGATCATGCACTGATCACGTGACTGATCATGCACTGATCACGTGGCTATCATGCACTGATCACGTGGCTGATCATGCACTGATCACGTAGCTACCATGCACTGTCACGTGACTGATCATGCACTGATCACGTGACTGATCATGCACTGATCACGTGGCTGATCATGCACTGATCACGTGGCTATCATGCACTGATCACGTGGCTGATCATGCACTGATCACGTAGCTACCATGCACTGATCACGTGACTGATCATGCACTGATCACGTGACTGATCATGCACTGATCACGTGGCTGATCATGCACTGATCAGTGGCTGATCACACTGATCACGTGACTGATCATGCACTGATCACGTGACTGATCATGCACTGATCACGTGGCTATCATGCACTGATCACGTGGCTATCATGCACTGATCACGTGGCTGATCACACTGATCACGTGACTGATCATGCACTGATCACGTGGCTATCATGCACTGATCACGTGGCTATCATGCACTGATCACGTGGCTGATCATGCACTGATCACGGAGCTGCCATGCACTGGTCACGTGACTGATCATGCACTGATCACGTGATTGATCATGCACTGATCACGTGACTGATCATGCACTGATCACGTGACTGATCATGCACTGATCACGTGACTGATCATGCACTGATCACGTGGCTATCATGCACTGATCACGTGGCTGATCATGCACTGATCACGCAGCTACCATGCACTGTCACGTGACTGATCATGCACTGATCACGTAACTGATCATGCACTGATCACGTGGCTTATCATGCACTGATCATGTGACTGATCATGCACTGATCATGTTTGGTATCACACACTGATCATGTGCCTATGGAGGCAATGAACATAGAGCTGAGTAGGCACGAATCAGTCAGCAGGCTATAATCATGGAACTCACCTGTGAGAAATCATGCTGCTGAGCTGGCAATAATCAAGTAGATGAGCAGGCAGGAATTACGCAGCACAGGTGGCAATTGTCAAGCAGCTGACAGGCAGGAATCGTGCAGCTCAGCTGGCAATTGTCAAGCAGATGAGCAGACAGTAATCACGCAGCTCAGCAGGCCCTGATCACGTGACTGATCATGCACTGATCACGTGGCTGATCATACACTGATCACGTGACTGATCATGCACTGATCACGTGACTGATCATGCACTGATCACGTGGCTATCATGCACTGATCACGTGGCTGACATGCACTGATCACGTGGCTGATCATGCACTGATCACGTGGCTGATCATGCACTGATCACGTGACTGATCATGCACTGATCACGTGTCTGATCATGCACTGATCACGTGGCTATCATGCACTGCTCACGTGGCTGATCATGCCATGATCACGCAGCTACCATGTACTGGTCACATGACTGATCATGCACTGATCACGTGACTGATCATGCAGTGATCACGTGGCTATCATGCACTACTCACGTGGCTGATCATGCAATGATCATGTAGCTACCATGTACAGGTCACGTGAATGATCATACACCCATCAGGTGACTGATCATGCACTGATCACGTGGCTATCATGCACTGATCACGAGACTGATCATGCACTGATCACGTCTATATCATGCACTGATCACATGACTGCCCATGCACTGATCACGTGGATGATCATACACTAATCTTGTGACAGATCATGCACTGATCACGTGGCTGATCATGCACTGATACCGTGACTGAGCATGGACTGATCACATGACTATCATGTAGTGATCACGTGACTTAATGGCGCTGATCATGTGACTGATCATGCGCTGATCATGTTTGCTATCATACACTGATCATGTGCCTCTGGAGGCAATAAACAAAGAGCTGAGTAGGCACGAATCAAACAGTCAGCAGGCAATAATCATGGAACTCAGCTGTGAGGAATCATGCTGCTCAGCTGGCAATAATCAAGCAGCTGAGCAGGCAGGAATTACGCAGCACAGCTGGCAATTGTCAAGCAGATGACAGGCAGGAATCGTGCAGCTCAGCTGGCAATTGTCAAGCAGATGAGCAGACAGTAATCACGCAGCTCAGCAGGCCCTGATCACGTGACTGAGCATGCACTGTTCACGTGGCTGATCATACACTGATCACGTGATGATCATGCACTGATCACTTGGATATCATGCACTGATCACGTGGCTGATCATACACTGTTCACGTGTCTGACCATGCACTGATCACGTGGCTGATCATACACTGCTCACGTAACTGATCATGCACTGATCACGTGGCTATCATGCACTGATCACGTGGCTGAACATGCACTGTTCACGTGGCTGATCACACACCTGTCACGTGACATATCATGCACTGATCACGTGGCACTCATGCACTGATCACGTGGCTGATCATACTCTGCTCACGTAACTCATGCACACATCACGTGGCTATCATGCACTGCTCACGTGGCTCGTCATGGAATGATCACGTAGCTACCATATACTGGTCACGTGACTGATCATGCAGATCACGTAAATGATCATGCACTGTTCACGTGACTGATCATGTACTGATCACGTGACTGATCATGCACTGATCACGTGGCTATCATGCTCTGCTCACGTGGCTGATCATGCAATGATCACGTAGCAACCATGTACTGGTCACGTGACTGATCATGCACTGATCACGTAATTGATCCTGCACTGATCACGTGGCTCATCATGCACTGATCACGTGGCTGATCACACATGTATCACGTGACTGATCATGCACTGATCACGTGGCTATCATGCACTGATCACGTGGCTGTCATGCACTGATCACGTGACTGATCATGCACTGATCACGTGGCTGATCATGCACTGATCACGTGGCTGATCATGCACTGATCACGTGACTGATCATGCACTGATCACGTGGCTGATCATGCACTGATCACGTGGCTACCATGCACTGGTCACGTGACTGATCATGCACTGATCACGTGACTGATCATGCACTGATCACGTGGCTGATCATGCACTGATCACGTGGCTGATCATGCACTGATCACGTGACTGATCATGCACTGATCACGTGACTGATCATGCACTGATCACGTGGCTGATCATGCACTGATCACGTGGCTGATCATGCACTGATCACGTGACTGATCATGCACTGATCACGTGGCTGATCATGCACTGATCACGTGGCTATCATGCACTGATCACGTGGCTGATCATGCACTGATCACGGCTACCATGCACTGATCACGTGACTGATCATGCACTGATCACGTGACTGATCATGCACTGATCACGTGGCTGATCATGCACTGATCACGTGGCTGATCATGCACTGATCACGTGACTGATCATGCACTGATCACGTGACTGATCATGCACTGATCACGTGGCTATCATGCACTGATCACGTGGCTGATCATACACTGATCACGTGACTGATCATGCACTGATCACGTGGCTGATCATGCACTGATCACGTGACTGATCATGCACTGATCACGTGGCTGATCATGCACTGATCACGTGGCTATCATGCACTGATCACGTGGCTGATCATGCACTGATCACGTGGCTATCATGCACTGATCACGTGGCTGATCATGCACTGATCACGTGCTGATCATGCACTGATCACGTGACTGATCATGCACTGATCACGTGGCTATCATGCACTGATCACGTGGCTGATCATGCACTGATCACGTGACTGATCATGCACTGATCACGTGGCTGATCATGCACTGATCACGTGGCTGATCATGCACTGATCACGTGGCTATCATGCACTGATCACGTGGCTGATCATGCATGATCACGTAGCTATCATGCACTGATCACGTGACTGATCATGCACTGATCACGTGACTGATCATGCACTGATCACGTGGCTATCATGCACTGATCACGTGGCTGATCATGCAATGATCACGTAGCTACCATGTACTGGTCACGTGACTGATCATGCACTGATCACGTGACTGATCATGCACTGATCACGTGGCTATCATGCACTGATCACGTGACTGATCATGCACTGATCACGTCTATATCATGCACTGATCACGTGACTGATCATGCACTGATCACGTGGCTGATCATGCACTGATCACGTGACTGATCATGCACTGATCACGTGGCTGATCATGCACTGATCACGTGGCTATCATGCACTGATCACGTGGCTGATCATGCACTGATCACGTGGCTATCATGTACTGATCACGTGACTGATCATGCACTGATCACGTGGCTGATCATGCACTGATCACGTGGCTGATCATGCACTGATCACGTGGCTGATCATGCACTGATCACGTGACTGATCATGCACTGATCACGTGGCTGATCATGCACTGATCACGTGGCTGATCATGCACTGATCACGTGGCTGATCATGCACTGATCACGTGACTGATCATGCACTGATCACGTGACTGATCATGCACTGATCACGTGGCTATCATGCTCACGTGGCT
Source organism: Bos javanicus (assembly GCF_032452875.1). NCBI lineage: Eukaryota > Metazoa > Chordata > Mammalia > Artiodactyla > Bovidae > Bos > Bos javanicus. Next base: position 77,426 of record NW_026894032.1, on the reverse strand, counting down.
GATCATGCAATGATCACGTAGCTACCATGTACTGGTCACGTGACTGATCATGCACTGATCACGTGACTGATCATGCACTGATCACGTGGCTATCATGCACTGATCACGAGACTGATCATGCACTGATCACGTCTATATCATGCACTGATCACATGACTGCCCATGCACTGATCACGTGGATGATCATACACTAATCTTGTGACAGATCATGCACTGATCACGTGGCTGATCATGCACTGATACCGTGACTGAGCATGGACTGATCACATGACTATCATGTAGTGATCACGTGACTTAATGGCGCTGATCATGTGACTGATCATGCGCTGATCATGTTTGCTATCATACACTGATCATGTGCCTCTGGAGGCAATAAACAAAGAGCTGAGTAGGCACGAATCAAACAGTCAGCAGGCAATAATCATGGAACTCAGGTGTGAGGAATCATGCTGCTCAGCTGGCAATAATCAAGCAGCTGAGCAGGCAGGAATTACGCAGCACAGCTGGCAATTGTCAAGCAGATGACAGGCAGGAATCGTGCAGCTCAGCTGGCAATTGTCAAGCAGATGAGCAGACAGTAATCACGCAGCTCAGCAGGCCCAGATCACGTGACTGAGCATGCACTGTTCACGTGGCTGATCATACACTGATCACGTGATGATCATGCACTGATCACTTGGATATCATGCACTGATCACGTGGCTGATCATACACTGTTCACGTGTCTGACCATGCACTGATCACGTGGCTGATCATACACTGCTCACGTAACTGATCATGCACTGATCACGTGGCTATCATGCACTGATCACGTGGCTGAACATGCACTGTTCACGTGGCTGATCACACACCTGTCACGTGACATATCATGCACTGATCACGTGGCACTCATGCACTGATCACGTGGCTGATCATACTCTGCTCACGTAACTCATGCACACATCACGTGGCTATCATGCACTGCTCACGTGGCTCGTCATGGAATGATCACGTAGCAACCATATACTGGTCACGTGACTGATCATGCACAGATCACGTAAATGATCATGCACTGTTCACGTGACTGATCATGTACTGATCACGTGACTGATCATGCACTGATCACGTGGCTATCATGCTCTGCTCACGTGGCTGATCATGCAACGATCACGTAGCAACCATGTACTGGTCACGTGACTGATCATGCACTGATCACGTAATTGATCCTGCACTGATCACGTGGCTCATCATGCACTGATCACGTGGCTGATCACACATGTATCACGTGACTGATCATGCACTGATCACGTGGCTCTCATGCACTGATCACGTGGCTGTCATGCACTGATCACGTGGATATCATGCACTGATCACGTGGCTGATCACACACGTATCACATGACTGATCATGCACTGATCACGTGGCTATCATGCACTGATCACGTGGCTATCATGCACTGATCACGTGGCTGATCATGCAATGATCACGTAGCTACCATGTACTGATCACGTGACTGATCATGCACTGATCACGTAATTGATCATGCACTGATCACGTGGCTGATCATGCACTGATCACGTGGCTGATCATGCACTGATCACGTGACTGATCATGCACTGATCACGTGACTGATCATGCACTGATCACGTGGCTGATCATGCACTGATCACGTGGCTGATCATGCACTGATCACGTGACTGATCATGCACTGATCACGTGTCTGATCATGCACTGATCACGTGGCTATCATGCACTGATCACGTGGCTGATCATGCCATGATCACGCAGCTACCATGTACTGGTCACATGACTGATCATGCACTGATCACGTGACTGATCATGCAGTGATCACGTGGCTATCATGCACTACTCACGTGGCTGATCATGCAATGATCATGTAGCTACCATGTACAGGTCACGTGAATGATCATACACCCATCAGGTGACTGATCATGCACTGATCACGTGGCTATCATGCACTGATCACGAGACTGATCATGCACTGTTCACGTCTATATCATGCACTGATCACATGACTGCCCATGCACTGATCACGTGGATGATCATACACTAATCTTGTGACAGATCATGCACTGATCACGTGGCTGATCATGCACTGATACCGTGACTGAGCATGGACTGATCACATGACTATCATGTAGTGATCACGTGACTTAATGGCGCTGATCATGTGACTGATCATGCGCTGATCATGTTTGCTATCATACACTGATCATGTGCCTCTGGAGGCAATAAACAAAGAGCTGAGTAGGCACGAATCAAACAGTCAGCAGGCAATAATCATGGAACTCAGGTGTGAGGAATCATGCTGCTCAGCTGGCAATAATCAAGCAGCTGAGCAGGCAGGAATTACGCAGCACAGCTGGCAATTGTCAAGCAGATGACAGGCAGGAATCGTGCAGCTCAGCTGGCAATTGTCAAGCAGATGAGCAGACAGTAATCACGCAGCTCAGCAGGCCCAGATCACGTGACTTAGCATGCACTGTTCACGTGGCTGATCATACACTGATCACGTGATGATCATTCACTGATCACTTGGATATCATGCACTGATCACGTGGCTGATCATACACTGTTCACGTGTCTGACCATGCACTGATCACGTGGCTGATCATACACTGCTCACGTAACTGATCATGCACTGATCACGTGGCTATCATGCACTGATCACGTGGCTGAACATGCACTGTTCACGTGGCTGATCACACACCTGTCACGTGACATATCATGCACTGATCACGTAGCTGATCATACTCTGCTCACGTAACTCATGCACACATCACGTGGCTATCATGCACTGCTCACGTGGCTGATCATGGAATGATCACGTAGCAACCATATACTGGTCACGTGACTGATCATGCAAAGATCACGTAAATGATCATGCACTGTTCACGTGACTGATCATGTACTGATCACGTGACTGATCATGCACTGATCACGTGGCTATCATGCACTGCTCACGTGGCTGATCATGCAACGATCACGTAGCAACCATGTACTGGTCACGTGACTGATCATGCACTGATCACGTAATTGATCCTGCACTGATCACGTGGCTCATCATGCACTGATCACGTGGCTGATCACACATGTATCACGTGACTGATCATGCACTGATCACGTGGCTCTCATGCACTGATCACGTGGCTGTCATGCACTGATCACGTGGATATCATGCACTGATCACGTGGCTGATCACACACGTATCACATGACTGATCATGCACTGATCACGTGGCTATCATGCACTGATCACGTGGCTATCATGCACTGATCACGTGGCTGATCAGGCAATGATCACGTAGCTACCATGTACTGGTCACGTGACTGATCATGCACTGATCACGTAATTGATCATGCACTGATCATGTGGCTGATCATGCACTGATCACGTGGCTGATCATACACTGATCACATAACTGATCATGCACTGATCACGTGACTGATCATGCACTGATCACGTGGCTATCATGCACTGATCACTTGGCTGACATACACTGATCACGTGCCTGATCATGCACTGATCACGTGGCTGATCATGCACTGATCACGTGACTGATCATGCACTGATCACGTGTCTGATCATGCACTGATCACGTGGCTATCATGCACTGCTCACGTGGCTGATCATGCCATGATCACGCAGCTACCATGTACTGGTCACATGACTGATCATGCACTGATCACGTGACTGATCATGCAGTGATCACGTGGCTATCATGCACTACTCACGTGGCTGATCATGCAATGATCATGTAGCTACCATGTACAGGTCACGTGAATGATCATACACCCATCAGGTGACTGATCATGCACTGATCACGTGGCTATCATGCACTGATCACGAGACTGATCATGCACTGTTCACGTCTATATCATGCACTGATCACATGACTGCCCATGCACTGATCACGTGGATGATCATACACTAATCTTGTGACAGATCATGCACTGATCACGTGGCTGATCATGCACTGATACCGTGACTGAGCATGGACTGATCACATGACTATCATGTAGTGATCACGTGACTTAATGGCGCTGATCATGTGACTGATCATGCGCTGATCATGTTTGCTATCATACACTGATCATGTGCCTCTGGAGGCAATAAACAAAGAGCTGAGTAGGCACGAATCAAACAGTCAGCAGGCAATAATCATGGAACTCAGGTGTGAGGAATCATGCTGCTCAGCTGGCAATAATCAAGCAGCTGAGCAGGCAGGAATTACGCAGCACAGCTGGCAATTGTCAAGCAGATGACAGGCAGGAATCGTGCAGCTCAGCTGGCAATTGTCAAGCAGATGAGCAGACAGTAATCACGCAGCTCAGCAGGCCCAGATCACGTGACTGAGCATGCACTGTTCACGTGGCTGATCATACACTGATCACGTGATGATCATGCACTGATCACTTGGATATCATGCACTGATCACGTGGCTGATCATACACTGTTCACGTGTCTGACCATGCACTGATCACGTGGCTGATCATACACTGCTCACGTAACTGATCATGCACTGATCACGTGGCTATCATGCACTGATCACGTGGCTGAACATGCACTGTTCACGTGGCTGATCACACACCTGTCACGTGACATATCATGCACTGATCACGTGGCACTCATGCACTGATCACGTGGCTGATCATACTCTGCTCACGTAACTCATGCACACATCACGTGGCTATCATGCACTGCTCACGTGGCTCGTCATGGAATGATCACGTAGCAACCATATACTGGTCACGTGACTGATCATGCAAAGATCACGTAAATGATCATGCACTGTTCACGTGACTGATCATGTACTGATCACGTGACTGATCATGCACTGATCACGTGGCTATCATGCACTGCTCACGTGGCTGATCATGCAACGATCACGTAGCAACCATGTACTGGTCACGTGACTGATCATGCACTGATCACGTAATTGATCCTGCACTGATCACGTGGCTCATCATGCACTGATCACGTGGCTGATCACACATGTATCACGTGACTGATCATGCACTGATCACGTGGCTCTCATGCACTGATCACGTGGCTGTCATGCACTGATCACGTGGATATCATGCACTGATCACGTGGCTGATCACACACGTATCACATGACTGATCATGCACTGATCACGTGGCTATCATGCACTGATCACGTGGCTATCATGCACTGATCACGTGGCTGATCATGCAATGATCACGTAGCTACCATGTACTGGTCACGTGACTGATCATGCACTGATCACGTAATTGATCATGCACTGATCACGTGGCTGATCATGCACTGATCACGTGGCTGATCATACACTGATCACGTAACTGATCATGCACTGATCACGTGACTGATCATGCACTGATCACGTGGCTATCATGCACTGATCACGTGGCTGATCATGCACTGATCACGTGGCTGATCATGCACTGATCACGTGACTGATCATGCACTGATCACGTGTCTGATCATGCACTGATCACGTGGCTATCATGCACTGCTCACGTGGCTGATCATGCCATGATCACGCAGCTACCATGTACTGGTCACATGACTGATCATGCACTGATCACGTGACTGATCATGCAGTGATCACGTGGCTATCATGAACTACTCACGTGGCTGATCATGCAATGATCATGTAGCTACCATGTACAGGTCACGTGAATGATCATACACCCATCAGGTGACTGATCATGCACTGATCACGTGGCTATCATGCACTGATCACGAGACTGATCATGCACTGATCACGTCTATATCATGCACTGATCACATGACTGCCCATGCACTGATCACGTGGATGATCATACACTAATCTTGTGACAGATCATGCACTGATCACGTGGCTGATCATGCACTGATACCGTGACTGAGCATGGACTGATCACATGACTATCATGTAGTGATCACGTGACTTAATGGCGCTGATCATGTGACTGATCATGCGCTGATCATGTTTGCTATCATACACTGATCATGTGCCTCTGGAGGCAATAAACAAAGAGCTGAGTAGGCACGAATCAAACAGTCAGCAGGCAATAATCATGGAACTCAGGTGTGAGGAATCATGCTGCTCAGCTGGCAATAATCAAGCAGCTGAGCAGGCAGGAATTACGCAGCACAGCTGGCAATTGTCAAGCAGATGACAGGCAGGAATCGTGCAGCTCAGCTGGCAATTGTCAAGCAGATGAGCAGACAGTAATCACGCAGCTCAGCAGGCCCAGATCACGTGACTGAGCATGCACTGTTCACGTGGCTGATCATACACTGATCACGTGATGATCATGCACTGATCACTTGGATATCATGCACTGATCACGTGGCTGATCATACACTGTTCACGTGTCTGACCATGCACTGATCACGTGGCTGATCATACACTGCTCACGTAACTGATCATGCACTGATCACGTGGCTATCATGCACTGATCACGTGGCTGAACATGCACTGTTCACGTGGCTGATCACACACCTGTCACGTGACATATCATGCACTGATCACGTGGCACTCATGCACTGATCACGTGGCTGATCATACTCTGCTCACGTAACTCATGCACACATCACGTGGCTATCATGCACTGCTCACGTGGCTCGTCATGGAATGATCACGTAGCTACCATATACTGGTCACGTGACTGATCATGCACAGATCACGTAAATGATCATGCACTGTTCACGTGACTGATCATGTACTGATCACGTGACTGATCATGCACTGATCACGTGGCTATCATGCTCTGCTCACGTGGCTGATCATGCAACGATCACGTAGCAACCATGTACTGGTCACGTGACTGATCATGCACTGATCACGTAATTGATCATGCACTGATCACGTGGCTCATCATGCACTGATCACGTGGCTGATCACACATGTATCACGTGACTGATCATGCACTGATCACGTGGCTATCATGCACTGATCACGTGGCTGTCATGCACTGATCACGTGGATATCATGCACTGATCACGTGGCTGATCACACACGTATCACATGACTGATCATGCACTGATCACGTGGCTATCATGCACTGATCACGTGGCTGATCATGCACTGATCACGTGGCTGATCATGCACTGATCACGTGGCTGATCATGCACTGATCACGTGGCTGATCATGCACTGATCACGTGACTGATCATGCACTGATCACGTAACTGATCATGCACTGATCACGTGACTGATCATGCACTGATCACGTGGCTGATCATGCACTGATCACGTGACTGATCATGCACTGATCACGTGGCTGATCATGCACTGATCACGTGGCTGATCATGCACTGATCACGTGGCTGATCATGCACTGATCACGTGGCTGATCATGCACTGATCACGTGGCTGATCATGCACTGATCACGTGACTGATCATGCACTGATCACGTGGCTGATCATGCACTGATCACGTGGCTGATCATGCACTGATCACGTGGCTGATCATGCACTGATCACGTGGCTATCATGCACTGATCACGTGGCTGATCATGCACTGATCACGTGCTATCATGCACTGATCACGTGACTGATCATGCACTGATCACGTGACTGATCATGCACTGATCACGTGGCTGATCATGCACTGATCACGTGGCTGATCATGCACTGATCACGTGACTGATCATGCACTGATCACGTGACTGATCATGCACTGATCACGTGGCTATCATGCACTGATCACGTGGCTGATCATGCACTGATCACGTGGCTGATCATGCACTGATCACGTGGCTGATCATGCACTGATCACGTGACTGATCATGCACTGATCACGTGACTGATCATGCACTGATCACGTGGCTGATCATGCACTGATCACGTGGCTGATCATGCACTGATCACGCAGCTGACCATGTACTGGTCACATGACTGATCATGCACTGATCACGTGACTGATCATGCACTGATCACGTGGCTATCATGCACTACTCACGTGGCTGATCATGCAATGATCATGTAGCTACCATGTACAGGTCACGTGAATGATCATGCACTGATCAGGTGACTGATCATGCACTGATCACGTGGCTATCATGCACTGATCACGAGACTGATCATGCACTGATCACGTCTATATCATGCACTGATCACATGACTGCCCATGCACTGATCACGTGGATGATCATACACTAATCATGTGACAGATCATGCACTGATCACGTGGCTGATCATGCACTGATACCGTGACTGAGCATGGACTGATCACATGACTATCATGTAGTGATCACGTGACTTAATGGCGCTGATCATGTGACTGATCATGCGCTGATCATGTTTGCTATCATACACTGATCATGTGCCTCTGGAGGCAATAAACAAAGAGCTGAGTAGGCACGAATCAAACAGTCAGCAGGCAATAATCATGGAACTCAGGTGTGAGGAATCATGCTGCTCAGCTGGCAATAATCAAGCAGCTGAGCAGGCAGGAATTACGCAGCACAGCTGGCAATTGTCAAGCAGATGACAGGCAGGAATCGTGCAGCTCAGCTGGCAATTGTCAAGCAGATGAGCAGACAGTAATCACGCAGCTCAGCAGGCCCAGATCACGTGACTGAGCATGCACTGTTCACGTGGCTGATCATACACTGATCACGTGATGATCATGCACTGATCACTTGGATATCATGCACTGATCACGTGGCTGATCATACACTGTTCACGTGTCTGACCATGCACTGATCACGTGGCTGATCATACACTGCTCACGTAACTGATCATGCACTGATCACGTGGCTATCATGCACTGATCACGTGGCTGAACATGCACTGTTCACGTGGCTGATCACACACCTGTCACGTGACATATCATGCACTGATCACGTGGCACTCATGCACTGATCACGTGGCTGATCATACTCTGCTCACGTAACTCATGCACACATCACGTGGCTATCATGCACTGCTCACGTGGCTCGTCATGGAATGATCACGTAGCAACCATATACTGGTCACGTGACTGATCATGCAAAGATCACGTAAATGATCATGCACTGTTCACGTGACTGATCATGTACTGATCACGTGACTGATCATGCACTGATCACGTGGCTATCATGCTCTGCTCACGTGGCTGATCATGCAACGATCACGTAGCAACCATGTACTGGTCACGTGACTGATCATGCACTGATCACGTAATTGATCCTGCACTGATCACGTGGCTCATCATGCACTGATCACGTGGCTGATCACACATGTATCACGTGACTGATCATGCACTGATCACGTGGCTCTCATGCACTGATCACGTGGCTGTCATGCACTGATCACGTGGATATCATGCACTGATCACGTGGCTGATCACACACGTATCACATGACTGATCATGCACTGATCACGTGGCTATCATGCACTGATCACGTGGCTATCATGCACTGATCACGTGGCTGATCATGCAATGATCACGTAGCTACCATGTACTGGTCACGTGACTGATCATGCACTGATCACGTAATTGATCATGCACTGATCATGTGGCTGATCATGCACTGATCACGTGGCTGATCATACACTGATCACATAACTGATCATGCACTGATCACGTGACTGATCATGCACTGATCACGTGGCTATCATGCACTGATCACTTGGCTGACATACACTGATCACGTGCCTGGTCATGCACTGATCACGTGGCTGATCATGCACTGATCACGTGACTGATCATGCACTGATCACGTGTCTGATCATGCACTGATCACGTGGCTATCATGCACTGCTCACGTGGCTGATCATGCCATGATCACGCAGCTACCATGTACTGGTCACATGACTGATCATGCACTGATCACGTGACTGATCATGCAGTGATCACGTGGCTATCATGCACTACTCACGTGGCTGATCATGCAATGATCATGTAGCTACCATGTACAGGTCACGTGAATGATCATACACCCATCAGGTGACTGATCATGCACTGATCACGTGGCTATCATGCACTGATCACGAGACTGATCATGCACTGATCACGTCTATATCATGCACTGATCACATGACTGCCCATGCACTGATCACGTGGATGATCATACACTAATCTTGTGACAGATCATGCACTGATCACGTGGCTGATCATGCACTGATACCGTGACTGAGCATGGACTGATCACATGACTATCATGTAGTGATCACGTGACTTAATGGCGCTGATCATGTGACTGATCATGCGCTGATCATGTTTGCTATCATACACTGATCATGTGCCTCTGGAGGCAATAAACAAAGAGCTGAGTAGGCACGAATCAAACAGTCAGCAGGCAATAATCATGGAACTCAGGTGTGAGGAATCATGCTGCTCAGCTGGCAATAATCAAGCAGCTGAGCAGGCAGGAATTACGCAGCACAGCTGGCAATTGTCAAGCAGATGACAGGCAGGAATCGTGCAGCTCAGCTGGCAATTGTCAAGCAGATGAGCAGACAGTAATCACGCAGCTCAGCAGGCCCAGATCACGTGACTGAGCATGCACTGTTCACGTGGCTGATCATACACTGATCACGTGATGATCATGCACTGATCACTTGGATATCATGCACTGATCACGTGGCTGATCATACACTGTTCACGTGTCTGACCATGCACTGATCACGTGGCTGATCATACACTGCTCACGTAACTGATCATGCACTGATCACGTGGCTATCATGCACTGATCACGTGGCTGAACATGCACTGTTCACGTGGCTGATCACACACCTGTCACGTGACATATCATGCACTGATCACGTGGCACTCATGCACTGATCACGTGGCTGATCATACTCTGCTCACGTAACTCATGCACACATCACGTGGCTATCATGCACTGCTCACGTGGCTCGTCATGGAATGATCACGTAGCAACCATATACTGGTCACGTGACTGATCATGCAAAGATCACGTAAATGATCATGCACTGTTCACGTGACTGATCATGTACTGATCACGTGACTGATCATGCACTGATCACGTGGCTATCATGCTCTGCTCACGTGGCTGATCATGCAACGATCACGTAGCAACCATGTACTGGTCACGTGACTGATCATGCACTGATCACGTAATTGATCCTGCACTGATCACGTGGCTCATCATGCACTGATCACGTGGCTGATCACACATGTATCACGTGACTGATCATGCACTGATCACGTGGCTATCATGCACTGATCACGTGGCTGTCATGCACTGATCACGTGGATATCATGCACTGATCACGTGGCTGATCACACACGTATCACATGACTGATCATGCACTGATCACGTGGCTATCATGCACTGATCACGTGGCTATCATGCACTGATCACGTGGCTGATCATGCACTGATCACGTAGCTACCATGTACTGATCACGTGACTGATCATGCACTGATCACGTAATTGATCATGCACTGATCACGTGGCTGATCATGCACTGATCACGTGGCTGATCATACACTGATCACGTAACTGATCATGCACTGATCACGTGACTGATCATGCACTGATCACGTGGCTATCATGCACTGATCACGTGGCTGACATGCACTGATCACGTGCCTGATCATGCACTGATCACGTGGCTGATCATGCACTGATCACGTGACTGATCATGCACTGATCACGTGTCTGATCATGCACTGATCACGTGGCTATCATGCACTGCTCACGTGGCTGATCATGCCATGATCACGCAGCTACCATGTACTGGTCACATGACTGATCATGCACTGATCACGTGACTGATCATGCACTGATCACGTGGCTATCATGCACTACTCACGTGGCTGATCATGCAATGATCATGTAGCTACCATGTACAGGTCACGTGAATGATCATACACCCATCAGGTGACTGATCATGCACTGATCACGTGGCTATCATGCACTGATCACGAGACTGATCATGCACTGATCACGTCTATATCATGCACTGATCACATGACTGCCCATGCACTGATCACGTGGATGATCATACACTAATCATGTGACAGATCATGCACTGATCACGTGGCTGATCATGCACTGATACCGTGACTGAGCATGGACTGATCACATGACTATCATGTAGTGATCACGTGACTTAATGGCGCTGATCATGTGACTGATCATGCGCTGATCATGTTTGCTATCATACACTGATCATGTGCCTCTGGAGGCAATAAACAAAGAGCTGAGTAGGCACGAATCAAACAGTCAGCAGGCAATAATCATGGAACTCAGGTGTGAGGAATCATGCTGCTCAGCTGGCAATAATCAAGCAGCTGAGCAGGCAGGAATTACGCAGCACAGCTGGCAATTGTCAAGCAGATGACAGGCAGGAATCGTGCAGCTCAGCTGGCAATTGTCAAGCAGATGAGCAGACAGTAATCACGCAGCTCAGCAGGCCCAGATCACGTGACTGAGCATGCACTGTTCACGTGGCTGATCATACACTGATCACGTGATGATCATGCACTGATCACTTGGATATCATGCACTGATCACGTGGCTGATCATACACTGTTCACGTGTCTGACCATGCACTGATCACGTGGCTGATCATACACTGCTCACGTAACTGATCATGCACTGATCACGTGGCTATCATGCACTGATCACGTGGCTGAACATGCACTGTTCACGTGGCTGATCACACACCTGTCACGTGACATATCATGCACTGATCACGTGGCACTCATGCACTGATCACGTGGCTGATCATACTCTGCTCACGTAACTCATGCACACATCACGTGGCTATCATGCACTGCTCACGTGGCTCATGGAATGATCACGTAGCAACCATATACTGGTCACGTGACTGATCATGCACTGATCACGTAAATGATCATGCACTGTTCACGTGACTGATCATGTACTGATACTGATCATGCACTGATCACGTGCTACATGATCATGATCATGCAGATCACGTAAACTGATCATGCACTGATCACATCATGCACTGATCACGTGGTGCACTGATCATGTACTGATCACGTGACTGATCATGCACTGATCACGTGGCTATCATGCACTGATCACGTGGCTCATGCACTGATCACGTGGATATCATGCACTGATCACGTGGCTGATCACACACGATCACACTGATCATGCACTGATCACGTGGCTATCATGCACTGATCACGTGTGCACTGATCATGCACTGATCACGTGGCTGATCATTGATCATCTGATCATGCACTGATCACGTGATCATGCACTGATCACATCATGCACTGATCACGTGGCTGATCATGCACTGATCACTGATCATGCACTGATCACGTGACTGATCATGCACTGATCACGTGACTGATCATGCACTGATCACGTGGCTATCATGCACTGATCACGTGGCTGATCATGCACTGATCACGTGGCTATCATGCACTGATCACGTGGCTGATCACACACACTGATCATGCACTGATCACTGATCATGCACTGATCACGTGGCTGATCATGCACTGATCACGTGGCTATCATGCACTGATCACGCTGATCATGCACTGATCACGTGGCTGATCATGCAATGATCACGTAGCTATCATGTACTGGTCACGTGACTGATCATGCACTGATCACGTAATTGATCATGCACTGATCACGTGGCTGATCATGCACTGATCACGTGGCTGATCATGCACTGATCACGTGACTGATCATGCACTGATCACGTGACTGATCATGCACTGATCACGTGGCTATCATGCACTGATCACGTGGCTGATCATGCACTGATCACGTGACTGATCATGCACTGATCACGTGGCTGATCATGCACTGATCACGTGACTGATCATGCACTGATCACGTGACTGATCATGCACTGATCACGTGGCTATCATGCACTGCTCACGTGGCTGATCATGCCATGATCACGCAGCTACCATGTACTGGTCACATGACTGATCATGCACTGATCACGTGACTGATCATGCACTGATCACGTGGCTATCATGCACTACTCACGTGGCTGATCATGCAATGATCATGTAGCTACCATGTACAGGTCACGTGAATGATCATACACCCATCAGGTGACTGATCATGCACTGATCACGTGGCTATCATGCACTGATCACGAGACTGATCATGCACTGATCACGTCTATATCATGCACTGATCACATGACTGCCCATGCACTGATCACGTGGATGATCATACACTAATCTTGTGACAGATCATGCACTGATCACGTGGCTGATCATGCACTGATACCGTGACTGAGCATGGACTGATCACATGACTATCATGTAGTGATCACGTGACTTAATGGCGCTGATCATGTGACTGATCATGCGCTGATCATGTTTGCTATCATACACTGATCATGTGCCTCTGGAGGCAATAAACAAAGAGCTGAGTAGGCACGAATCAAACAGTCAGCAGGCAATAATCATGGAACTCAGGTGTGAGGAATCATGCTGCTCAGCTGGCAATAATCAAGCAGCTGAGCAGGCAGGAATTATGCAGCACAGCTGGCAATTGTCAAGCAGATGACAGGCAGGAATCGTGCAGCTCAGCTGGCAATTGTCAAGCAGATGAGCAGACAGTAATCACGCAGCTCAGCAGGCCCAGATCACGTGACTGAGCATGCACTGTTCACGTGGCTGATCATACACTGATCACGTGATGATCATGCACTGATCACTTGGATATCATGCACTGATCACGTGGCTGATCATACACTGTTCACGTGTCTGACCATGCACTGATCACGTGGCTGATCATACACTGCTCACGTAACTGATCATGCACTGATCACGTGGCTATCATGCACTGATCACGTGGCTGAACATGCACTGTTCACGTGGCTGATCACACACCTGTCACGTGACATATCATGCACTGATCACGTGGCACTCATGCACTGATCACGTGGCTGATCATACTCTGCTCACGTAACTCATGCACACATCACGTGGCTATCATGCACTGCTCACGTGGCTCGTCATGGAATGATCACGTAGCAACCATATACTGGTCACGTGACTGATCATGCAAAGATCACGTAAATGATCATGCACTGTTCACGTGACTGATCATGTACTGATCACGTGACTGATCATGCACTGATCACGTGGCTATCATGCACTGCTCACGTGGCTGATCATGCAACGATCACGTAGCAACCATGTACTGGTCACGTGACTGATCATGCACTGATCACGTAATTGATCCTGCACTGATCACGTGGCTCATCATGCACTGATCACGTGGCTGATCACACATGTATCACGTGACTGATCATGCACTGATCACGTGGCTCTCATGCACTGATCACGTGGCTGTCATGCACTGATCACGTGGATATCATGCACTGATCACGTGGCTGATCACACACGTATCACATGACTGATCATGCACTGATCACGTGGCTATCATGCACTGATCACGTGGCTATCATGCACTGATCACGTGGCTGATCATGCAATGATCACGTAGCTACCATGTACTGGTCACGTGACTGATCATGCACTGATCACGAATTGATCATGCACTGATCATGGCTGATCATGCACTGATCACGTGGCTGATCATGCACTGATCACGTAACTGATCATGCACTGATCACGTGACTGATCATGCACTGATCACGTGGCTATCATGCACTGATCATGACATACACTGATCACGTGCCTGATCATGCACTGATCACGTGGCTGATCATGCACTGATCACGTGACTGATCATGCACTGATCACGTGTCTGATCATGCACTGATCACGTGGCTATCATGCACTGCTCACGTGGCTGATCATGCCATGATCACGCAGCTACCATGTACTGGTCACATGACTGATCATGCACTGATCACGTGACTGATCATGCAGTGATCACGTGGCTATCATGCACTACTCACGTGGCTGATCATGCAATGATCATGTAGCTACCATGTACAGGTCACGTGAATGATCATACACCCATCAGGTGACTGATCATGCACTGATCACGTGGCTATCATGCACTGATCACGAGACTGATCATGCACTGATCACGTCTATATCATGCACTGATCACATGACTGCCCATGCACTGATCACGTGGATGATCATACACTAATCATGTGACAGATCATGCACTGATCACGTGGCTGATCATGCACTGATACCGTGACTGAGCATGGACTGATCACATGACTATCATGTAGTGATCACGTGACTTAATGGCGCTGATCATGTGACTGATCATGCGCTGATCATGTTTGCTATCATACACTGATCATGTGCCTCTGGAGGCAATAAACAAAGAGCTGAGTAGGCACGAATCAAACAGTCAGCAGGCAATAATCATGGAACTCAGGTGTGAGGAATCATGCTGCTCAGCTGGCAATAATCAAGCAGCTGAGCAGGCAGGAATTACGCAGCACAGCTGGCAATTGTCAAGCAGATGACAGGCAGGAATCGTGCAGCTCAGCTGGCAATTGTCAAGCAGATGAGCAGACAGTAATCACGCAGCTCAGCAGGCCCAGATCACGTGACTGAGCATGCACTGTTCACGTGGCTGATCATACACTGATCACGTAATGATCATGCACTGATCACTTGGATATCATGCACTGATCACGTGGCTGATCATACACTGTTCACGTGTCTGACCATGCACTGATCACGTGGCTGATCATACACTGCTCACGTAACTGATCATGCACTGATCACGTGGCTATCATGCACTGATCACGTGGCTGAACATGCACTGTTCACGTGGCTGATCACACACCTGTCACGTGACATATCATGCACTGATCACGTGGCACTCATGCACTGATCACGTGGCTGATCATACTCTGCTCACGTAACTCATGCACACATCACGTGGCTATCATGCACTGCTCACGTGGCTCGTCATGGAATGATCACGTAGCAACCATATACTGGTCACGTGACTGATCATGCAAAGATCACGTAAATGATCATGCACTGTTCACGTGACTGATCATGTACTGATCACGTGACTGATCATGCACTGATCACGTGGCTATCATGCTCTGCTCACGTGGCTGATCATGCAACGATCACGTAGCAACCATGTACTGGTCACGTGACTGATCATGCACTGATCACGTAATTGATCCTGCACTGATCACGTGGCTCATCATGCACTGATCACGTGGCTGATCACACATGTATAACGTGACTGATCATGCACTGATCACGTGGCTCTCATGCACTGATCACGTGGCTGTAATGCACTGATCACGTGGATATCATGCACTGATCACGTGGCTGATCACACACGTATCACATGACTGATCATGCACTGATCACGTGGCTATCATGCACTGATCACGTGGCTGTCATGCACTGATCGCGTGGCTGATCAGGCAATGATCACGTAGCTACCATGTACTGGTCACGTGACTGATCATGCACTGATCACGTAATTGATCATGCACTGATCACGTGGCTGATCATGCACTGATCACGTGGCTGATCATACACTGATCACATAACTGATCATGCACTGATCACGTGACTGATCATGCACTGATCACGTGGCTATCATGCACTGATCACTTGGCTGACATACACTGATCACGTGCCTGGTCATGCACTGATCACGTGGCTGATCATGCACTGATCACGTGACTGATCATGCACTGATCACGTGTCTGATCATGCACTGATCACGTGGCTATCATGCACTGCTCACGTGGCTGATCATGCCATGATCACGCAGCTACCATGTACTGGTCACATGACTGATCATGCACTGATCACGTGACTGATCATGCAGTGATCACGTGGCTATCATGAACTACTCACGTGGCTGATCATGCAATGATCATGTAGCTACCATGTACAGGTCACGTGAATGATCATACACCCATCAGGTGACTGATCATGCACTGATCACGTAACTGATCATGCACTGATCACGAGACTGATCATGCACTGATCACGTCTATATCATGCACTGATCACATGACTGCCCATGCACTGATCACGTGTCTGATCATACACTAATCTTGTGACAGATCATGCACTGATCACGTGGCTGATCATGCACTGATACCGTGACTGAGCATGGACTGATCACATGACTATCATGTAGTGATCACGTGACTTAATGGCGCTGATCATGTGACTGATCATGCGCTGATCATGTTTGCTATCATACACTGATCATGTGCCTCTGGAGGCAATAAACAAAGAGCTGAGTAGGCACGAATCAAACAGTCAGCAGGCAATAATCATGGAACTCAGGTGTGAGGAATCATGCTGCTCAGCTGGCAATAATCAAGCAGCTGAGCAGGCAGGAATTACGCAGCACAGCTGGCAATTGTCAAGCAGATGACAGGCAGGAATCGTGCAGCTCAGCTGGCAATTGTCAAGCAGATGAGCAGACAGTAATCACGCAGCTCAGCAGGCCCAGATCACGTGACTGAGCATGCACTGTTCACGTGGCTGATCATACACTGATCACGTGATGATCATGCACTGATCACTTGGATATCATGCACTGATCACGTGGCTGATCATACACTGTTCACGTGTCTGACCATGCACTGATCACGTGGCTGATCATACACTGCTCACGTAACTGATCATGCACTGATCACGTGGCTATCATGCACTGATCACGTGGCTGAACATGCACTGTTCACGTGGCTGATCACACACCTGTCACGTGACATATCATGCACTGATCACGTGGCACTCATGCACTGATCACGTGGCTGATCATACTCTGCTCACGTAACTCATGCACACATCACGTGGCTATCATGCACTGCTCACGTGGCTGTCATGGAATGATCACGTAGCAACCATATACTGGTCACGTGACTGATCATGCAAAGATCACGTAAATGATCATGCACTGTTCACGTGACTGATCATGTACTGATCACGTGACTGATCATGCACTGATCACGTGGCTATCATGCACTGCTCACGTGGCTGATCATGCAACGATCACGTAGCAACCATGTACTGGTCACGTGACTGATCATGCACTGATCACGTAATTGATCATGCACTGATCACGTGGCTCATCATGCACTGATCACGTGGCTGATCACACATGTATCACGTGACTGATCATGCACTGATCACGTGGCTCTCATGCACTGATCACGTGGCTGTCATGCACTGATCACGTGGATATCATGCACTGATCACGTGGCTGATCACACACGTATCACATGACTGATCATGCACTGATCACGTGGCTATCATGCACTGATCACGTGGCTATCATGCACTGATCACGTGGCTGATCATGCACTGATCACGTAGCTACCATGTACTGATCACGGACTGATCATGCACTGATCACGTGACTGATCATGCACTGATCACGTGGCTGATCATGCACTGATCACGTGGCTGATCATGCACTGATCACGTGACTGATCATGCACTGATCACGTGACTGATCATGCACTGATCACGTGGCTGATCATGCACTGATCACGTGGCTGATCATGCACTGATCACGTGGCTGATCATGCACTGATCACGTGACTGATCATGCACTGATCACGTGACTGATCATGCACTGATCACGTGGCTATCATGCACTGATCACGTGGCTGATCATGCATGATCACGCAGCTACCATGTACTGGTCACATGACTGATCATGCACTGATCACGTGACTGATCATGCACTGATCACGTGGCTATCATGCACTACTCACGTGGCTGATCATGCAATGATCATGTAGCTACCATGTACAGGTCACGTGAATGATCATACACCCATCAGGTGACTGATCATGCACTGATCACGTGGCTATCATGCACTGATCACGTGACTGATCATGCACTGATCACGTCTATATCATGCACTGATCACATGACTGCCCATGCACTGATCACGTGGATGATCATACACTAATCTTGTGACAGATCATGCACTGATCACGTGGCTGATCATGCACTGATACCGTGACTGAGCATGGACTGATCACATGACTATCATGTAGTGATCACGTGACTTAATGGCGCTGATCATGTGACTGATCATGCACTGATCATGTTTGCTATCATACACTGATCATGTGCCTCTGGAGGCAATAAACAAAGAGCTGAGTAGGCACGAATCAAACAGTCAGCAGGCAATAATCATGGAACTCAGGTGTGAGGAATCATGCTGCTCAGCTGGCAATAATCAAGCAGCTGAGCAGGCAGGAATTACGCAGCACAGCTGGCAATTGTCAAGCAGATGACAGGCAGGAATCGTGCAGCTCAGCTGGCAATTGTCAAGCAGATGAGCAGACAGTAATCACGCAGCTCAGCAGGCCCAGATCACGTGACTGAGCATGCACTGTTCACGTGGCTGATCATACACTGATCACGTGATGATCATGCACTGATCACTTGGATATCATGCACTGATCACGTGGCTGATCATGCACTGATCACGTGTCTGACCATGCACTGATCACGTGGCTGATCATACACTGCTCACGAATCTGATCATGCACTGATCACGTGGCTATCATGCACTGATCACGTGGCTGAACATGCACTGTTCACGTGGCTGATCACACACCTGTCACGCGACATATCATGCACTGATCACGTGGCACTCATGCACTGATCACGTGGCTGATCATACTCTGCTCACGTAACTCATGCACTGATCACGTGGCTATCATGCACTGCTCACGTGGCTCGTCATGGAATGATCACGTAGCAACCATATACTGGTCACGTGACTGATCATGCACTGATCACGCGAATGATCATGCACTGATCACGTGACTGATCATGTACTGATCACGTGACTGATCATGCACTGATCACGTGGCTATCATGCACTGATCACGTGGCTGATCATGCAACGATCACGTAGCAACCAT
Organism: Bos javanicus; assembly: GCF_032452875.1. Taxonomy (NCBI): domain Eukaryota; kingdom Metazoa; phylum Chordata; class Mammalia; order Artiodactyla; family Bovidae; genus Bos; species Bos javanicus. The sequence continues at coordinate 56,665 of NW_026894032.1, read as the reverse complement.
GTACTGGTCACGTGACTGATCATGCACTGATCACGTAATTGATCCTGCACTGATCACGTGGCTCATCATGCACTGATCACGTGGCTGATCACACATGTATCACGTGACTGATCATGCACTGATCACGTGGCTATCATGCACTGATCACGTGCCTGTCATGCACTGATCACGTGGCTATCATGCACTGATCACGTGGCTGATCATGCACGATCACATGACTGATCATGCACTGATCACGTGGCTATCATGCACTGATCACGTGGCATCATGCACTGATCACGTGGCTGATCATGCACTGATCACGTGGCTGATCATGCACTGATCACGTACTGATCATGCACTGATCACGTGACTGATCATGCACTGATCACGTGGCTGATCATGCACTGATCACGTGGCTGATCATGCACTGATCACGTGGCTGATCATGCACTGATCACGTAATGATCATGCACTGATCACGTGGCTGATCATGCACTGATCACGTGGCTGATCATGCACTGATCACGTGGCTGATCATGCACTGATCACGTGGCTGATCATGCACTGATCACGTGGCTGATCATGCACTGATCACGTGACTGATCATGCACTGATCACGTGGCTATCATGCACTGATCACGTGGCTGATCATGCACTGATCACGTGGCTATCATGCACTGATCACGTGGCTATCATGCACTGATCACGCGGGTGATCATGCACTGATCACGTAGCTATCATGCACTGATCACGTGACTGATCATGCACTGATCACGTAATTGATCATGCACTGATCACGTGACTGATCATGCACTGATCACGTGGCTGATCATGCACTGATCACGTGACTGATCATGCACTGATCACGTGACTGATCATGCACTGATCACGTGGCTGATCATGCACTGATCACGTGGCTGATCATGCACTGATCACGTGATCGCATGCACTGATCACGCTGATCATGCACTGATCACGTGACTGATCATGCACTGATCACGTGACTGATCATGCACTGATCACGCTATCATGCACTGATCACGTGGCTGATCATGCATGATCACAGCTACCATGTACTGGTCACATGACTGATCATGCACTGATCACGTGGCTGATCATGCACTGATCACGTGGCTGTCATGAACTACTCACGTGGCTGATCATGCAATGATCATGTAGCTACCATGTACAGGTCACGTGAATGATCATACACCCATCAGGTGACTGATCATGCACTGATCACGTGGCTAATCATGTCACACTGATCATCATGATCACGCCTATATCATGCACTGATCACATGACTGCATGCACTGATCACGTGGATGATCATACACTAATCTTGTGACAGATCATGCACTGATCACGTGGCTGATCATGCACTGATACCGTGACTGAGCATGGACTGATCACATGACTATCATGTAGTGATCACGTGACTTAATGGCGCTGATCATGTGACTGATCATGCGCTGATCATGTTTGCTATCATACACTGATCATGTGCCTCTGGAGGCAATAAACAAAGAGCTGAGTAGGCACGAATCAAACAGTCAGCAGGCAATAATCATGGAACTCAGGTGTGAGGAATCATGCTGCTCAGCTGGCAATAATCAAGCAGCTGAGCAGGCAGGAATTACGCAGCACAGCTGGCAATTGTCAAGCAGATGACAGGCAGGAATCGTGCAGCTCAGCTGGCAATGTCAAGCAGATGAGCAGACAGTAATCACGCAGCTCATCAGGCCCAGATCACGTGACTGAGCATGCACTGTTCACGTGGCTGATCATACACTGATCACGTGATGATCATGCACTGATCACGTGGATATCATGCACTGATCACGTGGCTGATCATGCACTGATCACGTGTCTGACCATGCACTGATCACGTGGCTGATCATACACTGATCACGTAACTGATCATGCACTGATCACGTGGCTATCATGCACTGATCACGTGGCTGAACATGCACTGTTCACGTGGCTGATCACACACTGTCACGTGACATATCATGCACTGATCACGTGGCACTCATGCACTGATCACGTGGCTGATCATACTCTGCTCACGTAACTCATGCACACATCACGCGGCTATCATGCACTGCTCACGTGGCTGTCATGCAATGATCACGTGGCAACCATATACTGGTCACGTGACTGATCATGCACTGATCACGTGGCTGATCATGCACTGTTCACGTGACTGATCATGTACTGATCACGTGACTGATCATGCACTGATCACGTGGCTATCATGCACTGCTCACGTGGCTGATCATGCACTGATCACGTAGCAACCATGTACTGATCACGTGACTGATCATGCACTGATCACGTAATTGATCATGCACTGATCACGTGGCTCATCATGCACTGATCACGTGGCTGATCATGCACATGTATCACGTGACTGATCATGCACTGATCACGTGGCTATCATGCACTGATCACGTGGCTGTCATGCACTGATCACGTGGATCATGCACTGATCACGTGGCTGATCGATCACATGACTGATCATGCACTGATCACGTGGCTATCATGCACTGATCACGTGGCTATCATGCACTGATCACGTGGCTATCATGCACTGATCACGTGGCTGATCATGCACTGATCACGTAGCTACCATGTACTGTCACGTGTGATCATGCACTGATCACGTGGCTGATCATGCACTGATCACGTGGCTGATCATGCACTGATCACGTGGCTGATCATGCACTGATCACGTGGCTGATCATGCACTGATCGCGTGGCTGATCATGCACTGATCACGTGGATCATGCACTGATCACGTGCTGTCATGCACTGATCACGTGACTGATCATGCACTGATCACGTGGCTGATCATGCACTGATCACGTGACTGATCATGCACTGATCACGTGGCTGATCATGCACTGATCACGTGGCTGATCATGCACTGATCACGTGACTGATCATGCACTGATCACGCGACTATCATGCACTGATCACGTGGCTGATCATGCACTGATCACGTGGCTGATCATGCACTGATCATGTGCTATCATGCACGATCACGTGGTGATCATGCACTGATCACGTGGCTATCATGCACTGATCACGTGGCTGATCATGCACTGATCACGTGACTGATCATGCACTGATCACGTGGCTATCATGCACTGATCACGTGACTATCATGCACTGATCACGTGGCTGATCATGCACTGATCACGTGACTATCATGCACTGATCACGTGACTGATCATGCACTGATCACGTGACTGATCATGCACTGATCACGTGGCTGATCATGCACTGATCACGTGACTGATCATGCACTGATCACGTGACTGATCATACACTGATCACGTGACTGATCATGCACTGATCACGTGGCTATCATGCACTGATCACGTGGCTGATCATGCACTGATCACGTGCCTGTCATGCACTGATCACGTGCTGATCATGCACTGATCACAGTGGCTGATCATGCACTGATCACGTGACTATCATGCACTGATCACGTGGCTGATCATGCATGATCACGATTATCATGCACTGATCACTTGATATCATGCACTGATCACGTGGCTGATCATGCACTGATCACGTGTCTGATCATGCACTGATCACGTGGCTGATCATACACTGCTCACGTAACTGATCATGCACTGATCACGTGGCTATCATGCACTGATCACGTGGCTGAACATGCACTGTTCACGTGGCTGATCACACACTGTCACGTGACATATCATGCACTGATCACGTGGCACTCATGCACTGATCACGTGGCTGATCATACTGATCACGTAACTCATGCACACATCACGTGGCTATCATGCACTGCTCACGTGGCTCGCATGCAATGATCACGTGGCAACCATATACTGTAACGTGACTGATCATGCACTGATCACGTGAATGATCATGCACTGTTCACGTGACTGATCATGCACTGATCACGTGACTGATCATGCACTGATCACGTGGCTATCATGCACTGCTCACGTGGCTGATCATGCAACGATCACGTAGCAACCATGTACTGGTCACGTGACTGATCATGCACTGATCACGTGATGATTATGCACTGATCACGTGGCTGATCATGCACTGATCACGTGGCTATCATGCACTGATCACGTGGCTGATCATGCACTGATCACGTGGCATGCACTGATCACGTGGCTGTCATGCACTGATCACGTGGATCATGCACTGATCACGTGGCTGATCACACTGATCACATGACTGATCATGCACTGATCACGTGGCTGATCATGCACTGATCACGTGGCTATCATGCACTGATCACGTGGCTGATCATGCACTGATCACGTGGCTACCATGTACTGATCACGTGACTGATCATGCACTGATCACGTGACTGATCATGCACTGATCACGTGGCTGATCATGCACTGATCACGTGGCTGATCATGCACTGATCACGTAACTGATCATGCACTGATCACGTGGCTGATCATGCACTGATCACGTGGCTATCATGCACTGATCACGTGGCTGATCATGCACTGATCACGTGGCTGATCATGCACTGATCACGTGGCTGATCATGCACTGATCACGTGACTGATCATGCACTGATCACGTGACTGATCATGCACTGATCACGTGGCTATCATGCACTGATCACGTGGCTGATCATGCATGATCACGTGACTGATCATGCACTGATCACGTGGCTGATCATGCACTGATCACGTGACTGATCATGCACTGTTCACGCCTATATCATGCACTGATCACATGACTGCCCATGCACTGATCACGTGGATGATCATACACTAATCTTGTGACAGATCATGCACTGATCACGTGGCTGATCATGCACTGATACCGTGACTGAGCATGGACTGATCACATGACTATCGTGTAGTGATCACGTGACTTAATGGCACTGATCATGTGACTGATCATGCGCTGATCATGTTTGCTATCATACACTGATCATGTGCCTCTGGAGGCAATAAACAAAGAGCTGAGTAGGCACGAATCAAACAGTCAGCAGGCAATAATCATGGAACTCAGGTGTGAGGAATCATGCTGCTCAGCTGGCAATAATCAAGCAGCTGAGCAGGCAGGAATTACGCAGCACAGCTGGCAATTGTCAAGCAGATGACAGGCAGGAATCGTGCAGCTCAGCTGGCAATTGTCAAGCAGATGAGCAGACAGTAATCACGCAGCTCAGCAGGCCCAGATCACGTGACTGAGCATGCACTGTTCACGTGGCTGATCATACACTGATCACGTGATGATCATGCACTGATCACTTGGATATCATGCACTGATCACGTGGCTGATCATACACTGTTCACGTGTCTGACCATGCACTGATCACGTGGCTGATCATACACTGCTCACGTAACTGATCATGCACTGATCACGTGGCTATCATGCACTGATCACGTGGCTGAACATGCACTGATCACGTGGCTGATCACACACCTGTCACGTGACATATCATGCACTGATCACGTGGCACTCATGCACTGATCACGTGGCTGATCATGCTCTGATCACGTAACTCATGCACACATCACGTGGCTATCATGCACTGCTCACGTGGCTCGTCATGGAATGATCACGTAGCAACCATATACTGGTCACGTGACTGATCATGCACTGATCACGAATGATCATGCACTGTTCACGTGACTGATCATGCACTGATCACGTGACTGATCATGCACTGATCACGTGGCTATCATGCTCTGCTCACGTGGCTGATCATGCAACGATCACGTAGCAACCATGTACTGGTCACGCGACTGATCATGCACTGATCACGTAATTGATCATGCACTGATCACGTGGCTCATCATGCACTGATCACGTGGCTGATCACACATGATCACGTGACTGATCATGCACTGATCACGTGGCTGATCATGCACTGATCACGTGGCTGTCATGCACTGATCACGCGGATATCATGCACTGATCACGTGGCTGATCACACACGATCACGTGACTGATCATGCACTGATCACGTGGCTATCATGCACTGATCACGTGGCTATCATGCACTGATCACGTGGCTGATCATGCACTGATCAATGAGCTACCATGTACTGATCACGTGACTGATCATGCACTGATCACGTGATTGATCATGCACTGATCATGGCTGATCATGCACTGATCACGTGGCTGATCATGCACTGATCACGTGACTGATCATGCACTGATCACGTGGCTGATCATGCATGATCACGCAGCTACCATGTACTGGTCACATGACTGATCATGCACTGATCACGCGACTGATCATGCACCGATCACGTGGCTATCATGCACTACTCACGTGGCTGATCATGCAATGATCATGTAGCTACCATGCAGGTCACGTGAATGATCATACACCCATCAGGTGACTGATCATGCACTGATCACGTGGCTATCATGCACTGATCACGGACTGATCATGCACTGATCACGCCTATATCATGCACTGATCACATGACTGCCCATGCACTGATCACGTGGATGATCATACACTAATCATGTGACAGATCATGCACTGATCACGTGGCTGATCATGCACTGATACCGTGACTGAGCATGGACTGATCACATGACTATCAGTGATCACGTGACTTAATGGCGCTGATCATGTGACTGATCATGCGCTGATCATGTTTGCTATCATACACTGATCATGTGCCTCTGGAGGCAATAAACAAAGAGCTGAGTAGGCACGAATCAAACAGTCAGCAGGCAATAATCATGGAACTCAGGTGTGAGGAATCATGCTGCTCAGCTGGCAATAATCAAGCAGCTGAGCAGGCAGGAATTACGCAGCACAGCTGGCAATTGTCAAGCAGATGACAGGCAGGAATCGTGCAGCTCAGCTGGCAATTGTCAAGCAGATGAGCAGACAGTAATCACGCAGCTCAGCAGGCCCAGATCACGTGACTGAGCATGCACTGTTCACGTGGCTGATCATACACTGATCACGTGATGATCATGCACTGATCACTTGATATCATGCACTGATCACGTGGCTGATCATACACTGTTCACGGTTCTGACCATGCACTGATCACGTGGCTGATCATACACTGCTCACGTAACTGATCATGCACTGATCACGTGGCTATCATGCACTGATCACGTGGCTGAACATGCACTGTTCACGTGGCTGATCACACACCTGTCACGTGACATATCATGCACTGATCACGTGGCACTCATGCACTGATCACGTGGCTGATCATACTCTGCTCACGTAACTCATGCACACATCACGTGGCTATCATGCACTGCTCACGTGGCTCGTCATGGAATGATCACGTAGCAACCATATACTGGTCACGTGACTGATCATGCACAGATCACGTAAATGATCATGCACTGTTCACGTGACTGATCATGTACTGATCACGTGACTGATCATGCACTGATCACGTGGCTATCATGCTCTGCTCACGTGGCTGATCATGCAACGATCACGTAGCAACCATGTACTGGTCACGTGACTGATCATGCACTGATCACGTAATTGATCCTGCACTGATCACGTGGCTCATCATGCACTGATCACGTGGCTGATCACACATGTATCACGTGACTGATCATGCACTGATCACGTAGCTATCATGCACTGATCACGTGGCTGTCATGCACTGATCACGTGGATATCATGCACTGATCACGTGGCTGATCACACACGTATCACATGACTGATCATGCACTGATCACGTGGCTATCATGCACTGATCACGTGGCTATCATGCACTGATCACGTGGCTGATCATGCAATGATCACGTAGCTACCATGTACTGGTCACGTGACTGATCATGCACTGATCACGTGATTGATCATGCACTGATCACGTGGCTGATCATGCACTGATCACGTGGCTGATCATGCTGATCACGGACTCATGCACTGATCACGTGGCTGATCATGCACTGATCACGTGGCTGATCATGCACTGATCACGTGGCTGATCATGCACTGATCACGTGACTGATCATGCACTGATCACGTGACTGATCATGCACTGATCACGTGGCTATCATGCACTGATCACGTGGCTGATCATGCACTGATCACGCAGCTATCATGCACTGATCACGTGACTGATCATGCACTGATCACGTGACTGATCATGCACTGATCACGTGGCTGATCATGCACTGATCACGTGGCTATCATGCACTGATCACGTGGCTGATCATGCCATGATCACGTAGCTATCATGTACTGGTCACGTGACTGATCATGCACTGATCACGTAATGATCATGCACTGATCACGTGGCTATCATGCACTGATCACGGCTGATCATGCACTGATCACATGACTGATCATGCACTGATCACGTGGCTGATCATGCACTGATCACGTGACTGATCATGCACTGATCACGTGGCTATCATGCACTGATCACGTGGCTGATCATGCACTGATCACGTGGCTGATCATGCACTGATCACGTGACTATCATGCACTGATCACGTGGCTGATCATGCACTGATCACGTGGCTATCATGCACTGATCACGTGGCTGATCATGCACTGATCACGCAGCTATCATGCACTGATCACATGACTGATCATGCACTGATCACGTGGCTGATCATGCACTGATCACGTGACTGATCATGCACTGATCACGTGGCTATCACACTATCACGTGGCTGATCATGCACTGATCACGTAGCTACCATGTACAGGTCACGTGAATGATCATGCACCCATCACGTGACTGATCATGCACTGATCACGTGGCTACCATGCACTGATCACGTGACTGATCATGCACTGATCACGCTATATCATGCACTGATCACGTGGCTGCCCATGCACTGATCACGTGGCTGATCATGCACTAATCATGTGACAGATCATGCACTGATCACGTGGCTGATCATGCACTGATACGTGACTGAGCATGGACTGATCACATGACTATCATGTAGTGATCACGTGACTTAATGGCACTGATCATGTGACTGATCATGCGCTGATCATGTTTGCTATCATACACTGATCATGTGCCTCTGGAGGCAATAAACAAAGAGCTGAGTAGGCACGAATCAAACAGTCAGCAGGCAATAATCATGGAACTCAGGTGTGAGGAATCATGCTGCTCAGCTGGCATAATCAAGCAGCTGAGCAGGCAGGAATTATGCAGCACAGCTGGCAATTGTCAAGCAGATGACAGGCAGGAATCGTGCAGCTCAGCTGGCAATTGTCAAGCAGATGAGCAGACAGTAATCACGCAGCTCAGCAGGCCCAGATCACGTGACTGATCATGCACTGTTCACGTGGCTGATCATACACTGATCACGCGATGATCATGCACTGATCACGTGGATATCATGCACTGATCACGTGGCTGATCATGCACTGATCACGTGGCTGATCATGCACTGATCACGTGACTGATCATGCACTGATCACGTGTGATCATGCACTGATCACGTGGCTGATCATGCACTGATCACGTAACTCATGCACTGATCACGTGGCTGATCATGCACTGATCACGTGGCTGATCATGCACTGATCACGTAGCAACCATGCACTGGTCACGTGACTGATCATGCACTGATCACGTGGCTGATCATGCACTGATCACGTGACTGATCATGCACTGATCACGTGACTGATCATGCACTGATCACGTGGCTATCATGCACTGATCACGTGGCTGATCATGCACTGATCACGTAGCAACCATGCACTGATCACGTGACTGATCATGCACTGATCACGTAATTGATCATGCACTGATCACGTGGCTATCATGCACTGATCACGTGGCTGATCACACATGATCACGTGACTGATCATGCACTGATCACGTGGCTATCATGCACTGATCACGTGGCTGATCATGCACTGATCACGCATGCATGCACTGATCACGTGGCTGATCATGCACTGATCACGTGGCTGATCATGCACTGATCACGTGGCTGATCATGCACTGATCACGTGGCTATCATGCACTGATCACGTGGCTGATCATGCACTGATCACGTAGCTATCATGCACTGATCACGTGCCTGATCATGCACTGATCACGTGACTGATCATGCACTGATCACGTGGCTGATCATGCACTGATCACGTGGCTGATCATGCACTGATCACGTGACTGATCATGCACTGATCACGTGGCTGATCATGCCATGATCACGCAGCTACCATGTACTGGTCACATGACTGATCATGCACTGATCACGTGACTGATCATGCACTGATCACGTGGCTATCATGCACTACTCATGGCTGATCATGCAATGATCATGTAGCTACCATGTACAGGTCACGCGAATGATCATACACCCATCAGGTGACTGATCATGCACTGATCACGTGGCTATCATGCACTGATCACGAGACTGATCATGCACTGATCACGTCTATATCATGCACTGATCACATGACTGCCCATGCACTGATCACGCGGATGATCATACACTAATCTTGTGACAGATCATGCACTGATCACGTGGCTGATCATGCACTGATACCGTGACTGAGCATGGACTGATCACATGACTATCATGCAGTGATCACGTGACTTAATGGCGCTGATCATGTGACTGATCATGCGCTGATCATGTTTGCTATCATACACTGATCATGTGCCTCTGGAGGCAATAAACAAAGAGCTGAGTAGGCACGAATCAAACAGTCAGCAGGCAATAATCATGGAACTCAGGTGTGAGGAATCATGCTGCTCAGCTGGCAATAATCAAGCAGCTGAGCAGGCAGGAATTACGCAGCACAGCTGGCAATTGTCAAGCAGATGACAGGCAGGAATCGTGCAGCTCAGCTGGCAATTGTCAAGCAGATGAGCAGACAGTAATCACGCAGCTCAGCAGGCCCAGATCACGTGACTGAGCATGCACTGTTCACGTGGCTGATCATACACTGATCACGTGATGATCATGCACTGATCACTTGGATATCATGCACTGATCACGTGGCTGATCATACACTGTTCACGCGTCTGACCATGCACTGATCACGTGGCTGATCATACACTGCTCACGTAATTGATCATGCACTGATCACGTGGCTATCATGCACTGATCACGTGGCTGAACATGCACTGTTCACGTGGCTGATCACACACCTGTCACGCGACATATCATGCACTGATCACGTGGCACTCATGCACTGATCACGTGGCTGATCATACTCTGCTCACGAACTCATGCACACATCACGTGGCTATCATGCACTGCTCACGTGGCTCGTCATGGAATGATCACGAGCAACCATATACCGGTAACGTGACTGATCATGCAAAGATCACGAAATGATCATGCACCGTTCACGTGACTGATCATGTACTGACCACGTGACTGATCATGCACTGACCACGTGGCTATCATGCCTGCTCACGTGGCTGATCATGCAACCATCACGTAGCTACCATGTACTGGTCACGTGACTGATCATGCACTGATCACGTAATTGATCCTGCACTGATCACGTGGCTGATCATGCACTGATCACGTGGCTGATCACACATGTATCACGTGACTGATCATGCACTGATCCCGTGGCTCATGCACTGATCACGTGGCTGTCATGCACTGATCACGTGGCTACCATGCACTGATCATGTGCTGATCACACACGTATCACGTGACTGATCATGCACTGATCACGTGGCTATTATGCACTGATCACGTGGTTATCATGCACTGATCACGTGGCTGATCAGGCAATGATCACGAGCTACCATGTACTGGCCACGAACTGATCATGCACTGAGCACGTAATTGATCATGCACTGATGTGGCTGATCATGCACTGATCACGTGGTCGATCATGCACTGATCACGTAACTGATCATGCACTGATCACGTGACTGATCATGCACTGATCACGTGGCTATCGTGCACTGATCACGTGGCTGGACATACACTGATCACGCCTGGTCATGCACTGATCACGGCTTACCATGCACTGATCACGTGACTGATCATGCACTGATCTCACGTCTGATCATGCACTGATCACGTGGCTGTCATGCACTGATCACGTGGCTGATCATGCACTGATCACGCAGCTATCATGTACTGGTCAAGTGACTGATCATACACTGATCACGACTGATCATGCACTGATCGTGGCTGATCATGCACTGATCACGTGGCTGATCATGCACTGATCATGTGCATCAGGCATGATCACGTAGTACCATGTACTGGTCACGTGACTGATCATGCACTGATCACGTAATGATCATGCACTGATCACGTGGCTATCATGCACTGATCACGTGGCTGATCATGCACTGATCACATGACTGATCATGCACTGATCACGTGACTATCATGCACTGATCACGTGGCTGATCATGCACTGATCACGTGGCTGATCATGCACTGATCACGTGCCTGATCATGCACTGATCACGTGGCTGATCACGCACTGATCACGTGGACTGATCATGCACTGATCTGTTCTGATCATGCACTGATCACGGCTATCATGCACTGCTCACGTGGCTGATCATGCCACTGATCACGTGAACATCATGCACCGATCAGCATGACTGATCATACTGATCACGTGACTGATCATGCACTGATCACGTGACTGATCATGCAGCGATCACGTGGCTATCATGAACTACTCACGTGGCTGATCATGCAATGATCATGTAGCTACCATGTACAGGTCACGTGAATGATCATACACCCATCAGGTGACTGATCATGCACTGATCACGTGGCTATCATGCACTGATCACGTGACTGATCATGCACTGATCACGCTATATCATGCACTGATCACATGACTGCCCGCACTGATCACGTGGATGATCATACACTAATCTTGTGACAGATCATGCACTGATCACGTGGCTGATCATGCACTGATACCGTGACTGAGCATGGACTGATCACATGACTATCATGTAGTGATCACGTGACTTAATGGCGCTGATCATGTGACTGATCATGCGCTGATCATGTTTGCTATCATACACTGATCATGTGCCTCTGGAGGCAATAAACAAAGAGCTGAGTAGGCACGAATCAAACAGTCAGCAGGCACAAATCATGGAACTCAGGTGTGAGGAATCATGCTGCCCAGCTGGCAATAATCAAGCAGCTGAGCAGGCAGGAATTACGCAGCACAGCTGGCAATTGTCAAGCAGATGACAGGCAGGAATCGTGCAGCTCAGCTGGCAATTGTCAAGCAGATGAGCAGACAGTAATCACGCAGCTCAGCAGGCCCAGATCACGTGACTGAGCATGCACTGTTCACGTGGCTGATCATACACTGATCACGTGATGATCATGCACTGATCACTTGGATATCATGCACTGATCACGTGGCTGATCATACACTGTTCACGTGTCTGACCATGCACTGATCACGTGGCTGATCATGCACTGCTCACGTAACTGATCATGCACTGATCACGTGGCTATCATGCACTGATCACGCGGCTGAACATGCACTGATCACGTGGCTGATCATGCACCTGTCACGTGACATATCATGCACTGATCACGTGGCACTCATGCACTGATCACGTGGCTGATCATGCTCTGCTCACGTAACTCATGCACACATCACGTGGCTATCATGCACTGCTCACGTGGCTGATCATGCACTGATCACGCAGCTGATCATGCACTGATCACGTGACTGATCATGCACTGATCACGACTGATCATGCACTGATCACGTGCTGATCATGCACTGATCACGTGGCTATCATGCACTGATCACGTGGCTGATCATGCACTGATCACGTAGCTACCATGTACTGGTCACGTGACTGATCATGCACTGATCACGTGACTGATCATGCACTGATCACGTGGCTATCATGCACTGATCACGTGGCTGATCATGCACTGATCACACTGATCATGCACTGGTCACGACTGATCATGCACTGAGCACGAATTGATCATGCACTGATCATGTGGCTGATCATGCACTGATCACGTGGCTGATCACACTGATCACATAACTGATCATGCACTGATCACGTGACTGATCATGCACTGATCACGTGGCTATCATGCACTGATCACTTGGCTGATCATGCACTGATCACGCGGCTGGTCATGCACTGATCACGTGGCTGATCATGCACTGATCACGTGACTGATCATGCACTGATCTCGTGACTGATCATGCACTGATCACGTGGCTATCATGCACTGCTCACGTGGCTGATCATGCCATGATCACGCAGCTACCATGTACTGGTCACATGACTGATCATGCACTGATCACGTGACTGATCATGCAGTGATCACGTGGCTATCATGAACTACTCACGTGGCTGATCATGCAATGATCATGTAGCTACCATGTACAGGTCACGTGAATGATCATACACCCATCAGGTGACTGATCATGCACTGATCACGTGGCTATCATGCACTGATCACGAGACTGATCATGCACTGTTCACGTCTATATCATGCACTGATCACATGACTGCCCATGCACTGATCACGTGGATGATCATACACTAATCTTGTGACAGATCATGCACTGATCACGTGGCTGATCATGCACTGATACCGTGACTGAGCATGGACTGATCACATGACTATCATGTAGTGATCACGTGACTTAATGGCGCTGATCATGTGACTGATCATGCGCTGATCATGTTTGCTATCATACACTGATCATGTGCCTCTGGAGGCAATAAACAAAGAGCTGAGTAGGCACGAATCAAACAGTCAGCAGGCAATAATCATGGAACTCAGGTGTGAGGAATCATGCTGCTCAGCTGGCAATAATCAAGCAGCTGAGCAGGCAGGAATTACGCAGCACAGCTGGCAATTGTCAAGCAGATGACAGGCAGGAATCGTGCAGCTCAGCTGGCAATTGTCAAGCAGATGAGCAGACAGTAATCACGCAGCTCAGCAGGCCCAGATCACGTGACTGAGCATGCACTGTTCACGTGGCTGATCATACACTGATCACGTGATGATCATGCACTGATCACTTGGATATCATGCACTGATCACGTGGCTGATCATACACTGTTCACGTGTCTGACCATGCACTGATCACGTGGCTGATCATACACTGCTCACGTAACTGATCATGCACTGATCACGTGGCTATCATGCACTGATCACGTGGCTGAACATGCACTGTTCACGTGGCTGATCACACACCTGTCACGCGACATATCATGCACTGATCACGTGGCACTCATGCACTGATCACGTGGCTGATCATACTCTGCTCACGTAACTCATGCACACATCACGTGGCTATCATGCACTGCTCACGTGGCTCGTCATGGAATGATCACGAGCAACCATATACTGGTAACGTGACTGATCATGCAAAGATCACGTAAATGATCATGCACTGTTCACGTGACTGATCATGTACTGATCACGTGACTGATCATGCACTGACCACGCGGCTATCATGCTCTGCTCACGTGGCTGATCATGCAACGATCACGTAGCAACCATGTACTGGTCACGTGACTGATCATGCACTGATCACGTCATTGATCCTGCACTGATCACGTGGCTCATCATGCACTGATCACGTGGCTGATCACACATGTATCACGTGACTGATCATGCACTGATCACGTGGCTCCATGCACTGATCACGTGGCTGTCATGCACTGATCACGCGGATATCATGCACTGATCACGTGGCTGATCACACACGTATCACATGACTGATCATGCACTGATCACGGCATATCATGCACATGATCACGTATGATCATGCACTGATCACGTACTGATCATGAACATCACGACAGCATCATGGCTGATCGCAATGACACTGATCATCACTGATCACGCGATTGATCACACTGGGCGATCACTGCGTACTGATCATGCACTGATCACGTGGCTGATCATGCACTGATCACGTGGCTGATCACATGCACTGACTTCATGACTGATCACACCATCACTGGCTGATCATGCACTGATCACGCGCTATCATGCACTGACGTGGCTGATCATGCAATGATCATGTAGCTACCATGCACAGGTCACGTGAATGATCATACACCCATCAGGTGACTGATCATGCACTGATCACGTGGCTATCATGCACTGATCACTAGACTGATCATGCACTGATCACGCCTATATCATGCACTGATCACATGACTGCCCATGCACTGATCACGCGGATGATCATACACTAATCTTGTGACAGATCATGCACTGATCACGTGGCTGATCATGCACTGATACCGTGACTGAGCATGGACTGATCACATGACTATCATGCAGTGATCACGTGACTTAATGGCGCTGATCATGTGACTGATCATGCACTGATCATGTTTGCTATCATACACTGATCATGTGCCTCTGGAGGCAATAAACAAAGAGCTGAGTAGGCACGAATCAAACAGTCAGCAGGCAATAATCATGGAACTCAGGTGAGGAATCATGCTGCTCAGCTGGCAATAATCAAGCAGCTGAGCAGGCAGGAATTACGCAGCACAGCTGGCAATTGTCAAGCAGATGACAGGCAGGAATCGTGCAGCCCAGCTGGCAATTGTCAAGCAGATGAGCAGACAGTAATCACGCAGCTCAGCAGGCCCAGATCACGTGACTGAGCATGCACTGTTCACGTGGCTGATCATACACTGATCACGTGATGATCATGCACTGATCACTTGGATATCATGCACTGATCACGTGGCTGATCATACACTGTTCACGTGTCTGACCATGCACTGATCACGTGGCTGATCATACACTGCTCACGTAACTGATCATGCACTGATCACGTGGCTATCATGCACTGATCACGTGGCTGAACATGCACTGTCCACGTGGCTGATCACACACCTGTCACGTGACATATCATGCACTGATCACGTGGCACTCATGCACTGATCACGTGGCTGATCATACTCTGCTCACGTAACTCATGCACACATCACGTGGCTATCATGCACTGCTCACGTGGCTCGTCATGCGGAATGATCACGTAGCAACCATATACTGGTCACGTGACTGATCATGCACTGATCACGAATGATCATGCACTGTTCACGCGGATGATCATGCACTGATCACGTGACTGATCATGCACTGATCACGTGGCTATCATGCACTGCTCACGTGGCTGATCATGCACGATCACGTAGCAACCATGTACTGTCATGACTGATCATGCACTGATCACGAATTGATCCTGCACTGATCACGCGGCTCATCATGCACTGATCACGTGGCTGATCACACATGATCACGTGACTGATCATGCACTGATCACGGCTATCATGCACTGATCACGTGGCTGTCATGCACTGATCACGGATATCATGCACTGATCACGGGCTGATCACACACGATCACATGACTGATCATGCACTGATCACGTGCTATCATGCACTGATCACGGCTATCATGCACTGATCATGGCTGATCATGCACTGATCACGTGGCTATCATGCACTGATCACGTGACTGATCATGCACTGATCATGCTGATCATGCATCACGAACTGATCATGCACTGATCACGTGGCTGATCATGCACTGATCACGTGACTGATCATGCACTGATCACGTGGCTATCATGCACTGCTCACGTGGCTGATCATGCCATGATCACGCAGCTACCATGTACTGGTCACATGACTGATCATGCACTGATCACGTGACTGATCATGCAGGATCACGTGGCTATCATGCACTACTCACGTGGCTGATCATGCAATGATCATGTAGCTACCATGTACAGGTCACGTGAATGATCATACACCCATCAGGTGACTGATCATGCACTGATCACGTGGCTATCATGCACTGATCACGGACTGATCATGCACTGATCACGCCTATATCATGCACTGATCACATGACTGCATGCACTGATCACGTGGATGATCATACACTAATCTTGTGACAGATCATGCACTGATCACGTGGCTGATCATGCACTGATACCGTGACTGAGCATGGACTGATCACATGACTATCATGTAGTGATCACGTGACTTAATGGCGCTGATCATGTGACTGATCATGCGCTGATCATGTTTGCTATCATACACTGATCATGTGCCTCTGGAGGCAATAAACAAAGAGCTGAGTAGGCACGAATCAAACAGTCAGCAGGCAATAATCATGGAACTCAGGTGTGAGGAATCATGCTGCTCAGCTGGCAATAATCAAGCAGCTGAGCAGGCAGGAATTACGCAGCACAGCTGGCAATTGTCAAGCAGATGACAGGCAGGAATCGTGCAGCTCAGCTGGCAATTGTCAAGCAGATGAGCAGACAGTAATCACGCAGCTCAGCAGGCCCAGATCACGTGACTGAGCATGCACTGTTCACGTGGCTGATCATACACTGATCACGTGATGATCATGCACTGATCACTTGGATATCATGCACTGATCACGTGGCTGATCATACACTGTTCACGTGTCTGACCATGCACTGATCACGTGGCTGATCATACACTGCTCACGTAACTGATCATGCACTGATCACGTGGCTATCATGCACTGATCACGTGGCTGAACATGCACTGTTCACGTGGCTGATCACACACCTGTCACGCGACATATCATGCACTGATCACGTGGCACTCATGCACTGATCACGTGGCTGATCATACTCTGCTCACGTAACTCATGGACACATCACGTGGCTATCATGCACTGCACTGGCTGTCATGGAATGATCACGTAGCAACCATATACTGGTCACGTGACTGATCATGCAAAGATCACGTGAATGATCATGCACTGTTCACGTGACTGATCATGTACTGATCACGTGACTGATCATGCACTGATCACGTGGCTATCATGCTCTGCTCACGTGGCTGATCGCGCAACGATCACGTAGCAACCATGCACTGGTCACGTGACTGATCATGCACTGATCACGAATTGATCCTGCACTGATCACGTGGCTCATCATGCACTGATCACGTGGCTGATCACATGTATCACGTGACTGATCATGCACTGATCCGTGGCTGATCATGCACTGATCACGTGGCTGTCATGCACTGATCACGCGGATATCATGCACTGATCACGCTGATCACACACGATCACATGACTGATCATGCACTGATCACGTACATCATGCACTGATCACGCTATCATGCACTGATCACGTGGCTGATCATGCACTGATCACGCAGCACATGCACTGATCACGACTGATCATGCACTGATCACGTAATTGATCATGCACTGATCACGTGGCTGATCATGCACTGATCACGTGGCTGATCATGCACTGATCACGTGATCGATCATGCACTGATCACGTGGCTATCATGCACTGCTCACGTGGCTGATCATGCCATGATCACGCAGCTACCATGTACTGGTCACATGACTGATCATGCACTGATCACGTGACTGATCATGCAGTGATCACGTGGCTATCATGCACTACTCACGTGGCTGATCATGCAATGATCATGTAGCTACCATGTACAGGTCACGTGAATGATCATACACCCATCAGGTGACTGATCATGCACTGATCACGTGGCTATCATGCACTGATCACGAGACTGATCATGCACTGTTCACGCCTATATCATGCACTGATCACATGACTGCCCGTGCACTGATCACGCGGATGATCATACACTAATCTGTGACAGATCATGCACTGATCACGTGGCTGATCATGCACTGATACCGTGACTGAGCATGGACTGATCACATGACTATCATGTAGTGATCACGTGACTTAATGGCGCTGATCATGTGACTGATCATGCGCTGATCATGTTTGCTATCATACACTGATCATGTGCCTCTGGAGGCAATAAACAAAGAGCTGAGTAGGCACGAATCAAACAGTCAGCAGGCAATAATCATGGAACTCAGGTGTGAGGAATCATGCTGCTCAGCTGGCAATAATCAAGCAGCTGAGCAGGCAGGAATTACGCAGCACAGCTGGCAATTGTCAAGCAGATGACAGGCAGGAATCGTGCAGCTCAGCTGGCAATTGTCAAGCAGATGAGCAGACAGTAATCACGCAGCTCAGCAGGCCCAGATCACGTGACTGAGCATGCACTGTTCACGTGGCTGATCATACACTGATCACGTGATGATCATGCACTGATCACTTGGATATCATGCACTGATCACGTGGCTGATCATACACTGTTCACGTGTCTGACCATGCACTGATCACGTGGCTGATCATACACTGCTCACGTAACTGATCATGCACTGATCACGTGGCTATCATGCACTGATCACGTGGCTGAACATGCACTGTTCACGTGGCTGATCACACACCTGTCACGTGACATATCATGCACTGATCACGTGGCACTCATGCACTGATCACGTGGCTGATCATACTCTGCTCACGTAACTCATGCACACATCACGTGGCTATCATGCACCGCTCACGTGGCTCGTCATGGAATGATCACGAGCAACCATATACTGGTAACGTGACTGATCATGCAAAGATCACGTGAATGATCATGCACTGTTCACGTGACTGATCATGTACTGATCACGCGACTGATCATGCACTGATCACGTGGCTATCATGCTCTGCTCACGTGGCTGATCATGCAACGATCACGTAGCAACCATGTACTGGTCACGTGACTGATCATGCACTGATCACGTAATTGATCCTGCACTGATCACGTGGCTCATCATGCACTGATCACGTGGCTGATCACACATGTATCACGTGACTGATCATGCACTGATCACGTGGCTATCATGCACTGATCACGTGGCTGTCATGCACTGATCACGTGGCTATCATGCACTGATCACGTGGCTGATCACACACGTATCACATGACTGATCATGCACTGATCACGTGGCTATCATGCACTGATCACGTGGCTATCATGCACTGATCACGTGGCTGATCATGCACTGATCACGTAGCTACCATGTACTGATCACGTGACTGATCATGCACTGATCACGTGACTGATCATGCACTGATCACGTGGCTGATCATGCACTGATCACGTGGCTGATCATGCACTGATCACGTGATGATCATGCACTGATCACGTACATCATGCACTGATCACGTGGCTGATCATGCATGATCACGCAGCTACCATGTACTGGCATGACTGATCATGCACTGATCACGTGACTGATCAAGCAGTGATCACGTGGCTATCATGATCTCACGTGGCTGATCATGCAATGATCATGTAGCTACCATGTACAGGTCACGTGAATGATCATACACCCATCAGGTGACTGATCATGCACTGATCACGTGGCTATCATGCACTGATCACGAGACTGATCATGCACTGTTCACGCCTATATCATGCACTGATCACATGACTGCCCATGCACCGATCACGTGGATGATCATACACTAATCTTGTGACAGATCATGCACTGATCACGTGGCTGATCATGCACTGATACCGTGACTGAGCATGGACTGATCACATGACTATCATGCAGTGATCACGTGACTTAATGGCGCTGATCATGTGACTGATCATGCGCTGATCATGTTTGCTATCATACACTGATCATGTGCCTCTGGAGGCAATAAACAAAGAGCTGAGTAGGCACGAATCAAACAGTGAGCAGGCAATAATCATGGAACTCAGGTGTGAGGAATCATGCTGCTCAGCTGGCAATAATCAAGCAGCTGAGCAGGCAGGAATTACGCAGCACAGCTGGCAATTGTCAAGCAGATGACAGGCAGGAATCGTGCAGCCCAGCTGGCAATTGTCAAGCAGATGAGCAGACAGTAATCACGCAGCTCAGCAGGCCCAGATCACGTGACTGAGCATGCACTGTTCACGTGGCTGATCATACACTGATCACGTGATGATCATGCACTGATCACTCGGATATCATGCACTGATCACGTGGCTGATCATACACTGTTCACGCGTCTGACCATGCACTGATCACGTGGCTGATCATACACTGCTCACGTAACTGATCATGCACTGATCACGTGGCTATCATGCACTGATCACGTGGCTGAACATGCACTGTTCACGTGGCTGATCACACACCTGTCACGTGACATATCATGCACTGATCACGTGGCACTCATGCACTGATCACGTGGCTGATCATACTCTGCTCACGAACTCATGCACACATCACGTGGCTATCATGCACTGCTCACGTGGCTCGCATGGAATGATCACGAGCAACCATATACTGGTAACGTGACTGATCATGCACTGATCACGAATGATCATGCACTGTTCACGTGACTGATCATGTACTGATCACGTGACTGATCATGCACTGACCACGCGGCTATCATGCTCTGCTCACGTGGCTGATCATGCAACGATCACGTAGCAACCATGTACTGGTCACGTGACTGATCATGCACTGATCACGCAATTGATCCTGCACTGATCACGTGGCTCATCATGCACTGATCACGTGGCTGATCACACATGTATCACGTGACTGATCATGCACTGATCCGTGGCTCTCATGCACTGATCACGTGGCTGTCATGCACTGATCACGCGGATATCATGCACTGATCACGTGGCTGATCACACACGTATCACATGACTGATCATGCACTGATCACGTGGCTATCATGCACTGATCACGTGGCTATCATGCACTGATCACGTGGCTGATCAGGCAATGATCACGAGCTACCATGTACTGGTCACGTGACTGATCATGCACTGATCACGCAATTGATCATGCACTGATCACGTGGCTGATCATGCACTGATCACGTGGCTGATCATGCACTGATCACGCAACTGATCATGCACTGATCACGTGGCTATCATGCACTGCTCACATGGCTGATCATGGCATGATCACGCAGCTACCATGTACTGGTCACATGACTGATCATGCACTGATCACGTGACTGATCATGCACTGATCACGTGGCTATCATGAACTACTCACGTGGCTGATCATGCAATGATCATGTAGCTACCATGTACAGGTCACGTGAATGATCATACACCCATCAGGTGACTGATCATGCACTGATCACGTGGCTATCATGCACTGATCACGTGACTGATCATGCACTGTTCACGCCTATATCATGCACTGATCACATGACTGCCCATGCACTGATCACGTGGATGATCATACACTAATCTTGTGACAGATCATGCACTGATCACGTGGCTGATCATGCACTGATACCGTGACTGAGCATGGACTGATCACATGACTATCATGTAGTGATCACGTGACTTAATGGCGCTGATCATGTGACTGATCATGCGCTGATCATGTTTGCTATCATACACTGATCATGTGCCTCTGGAGGCAATAAACAAAGAGCTGAGTAGGCACGAATCAAACAGTCAGCAGGCAATAATCATGGAACTCAGGTGTGAGGAATCATGCTGCTCAGCTGGCAATAATCAAGCAGCTGAGCAGGCAGGAATTACGCAGCACAGCTGGCAATTGTCAAGCAGATGACAGGCAGGAATCGTGCAGCTCAGCTGGCAATTGTCAAGCAGATGAGCAGACAGTAATCACGCAGCTCAGCAGGCCCAGATCACGTGACTGAGCATGCACTGTTCACGTGGCTGATCATACACTGATCACGTGATGATCATGCACTGATCACTTGGATATCATGCACTGATCACGTGGCTGATCATACACTGATCACGTGTCTGACCATGCACTGATCACGTGGCTGATCATACACTGCTCACGTAACTGATCATGCACTGATCACGTGGCTATCATGCACTGATCACGTGGCTGATCATGCACTGATCACGTGGCTGATCACACACCTGTCACGCGACATATCATGCACTGATCACGGCATCATGCACTGATCACGTGGCTGATCATGCACTGATCACGTGACATCATGCACTGATCACGTGGCTATCATGCACTGCTCACGTGGCTGTCATGCAATGATCACGTAGCAACCATATACTGTAACGCTGATCATGCACTGATCACGAATGATCATGCACTGTTCACGTGACTGATCATGCACTGATCACGTGACTGATCATGCACTGATCACGTGGCTATCATGCACTGCTCACGTGGCTGATCATGCAACGATCACGTAGCAACCATGCACTGGTCACGTGACTGATCATGCACTGATCACGTAATTGATCATGCACTGATCACGTGGCTGATCATGCACTGATCACGTGGCTGATCACACATGATCACGTGACTGATCATGCACTGATCACGTGGCTGATCATGCACTGATCACGTGGCTATCATGCACTGATCACGTGGCTGATCATGCACTGATCACGTGGCTGATCATGCACTGATCACGTGACTGATCATGCACTGATCACGTGACTATCATGCACTGATCACGTGGCTGATCATGCACTGATCACGGCTGATCATGCACTGATCACGCTGATCATGCACTGATCACGTGACTGATCATGCACTGATCACGTGGTGATCATGCACTGATCACGTGGCTGATCATGCACTGATCACGTGGCTGATCATGCACTGATCACGAGACTGATCATGCACTGATCACGTGGCTGATCATGCACTGATCACGTGGCTGATCATGCACTGATCACGTGGCTGATCATGCACTGATCACGTGGCTGATCATGCACTGATCACGTGACTGATCATGCACTGATCACGTGACTGATCATGCACTGATCACGTGGCTATCATGCACTGATCACGTGGCTGATCATGCACTGATCACGTGATGATCATGCACTGATCACGTGGCTGATCATGCACTGATCACGTGACTGATCATGCACTGATCACGTGGCTGATCATGCACTGATCACGTGACTGATCATGCACTGATCACGTGACTGATCATGCACTGATCACGTGGCTATCAT
The DNA here is from genome assembly GCF_032452875.1 of Bos javanicus. NCBI lineage: Eukaryota > Metazoa > Chordata > Mammalia > Artiodactyla > Bovidae > Bos > Bos javanicus. Next base: position 31,892 of record NW_026894032.1, on the reverse strand, counting down.
GCACTGCTCACGTGGCTGATCATGCACTGATCACGTGGCTACCATGTACTGGTCACATGACTGATCATGCACTGATCACGTGACTGATCATGCACTGATCACGTGGCTATCATGCACTATCACGTGGCTGATCATGCAATGATCATGTGCTACCATGTACAGGTCACGTGAATGATCATACACCCATCAGGTGACTGATCATGCACTGATCACGTGGCTATCATGCACTGATCACGACTGATCATGCACTGTTCACGCCTATATCATGCACTGATCACATGACTGCCATGCACTGATCACGTGGATGATCATACACTAATCTTGTGACAGATCATGCACTGATCACGTGGCTGATCATGCACTGATACCGTGACTGAGCATGGACTGATCACATGACTATCATGCAGTGATCACGTGACTTAATGGCGCTGATCATGTGACTGATCATGCGCTGATCATGTTTGCTATCATACACTGATCATGTGCCTCTGGAGGCAATAAACAAAGAGCTGAGTAGGTACGAATCAAACAGTCAGCAGGCAAAATCATGGAACACAGGTGTGAGGAATCATGCTGCTCAGCTGGCAATAATCAAGCAGCTGAGCAGGCAGGAATTACGCAGCACAGCTGGCAATTGTCAAGCAGATGACAGGCAGGAATCGTGCAGCTCAGCTGGCAATTGTCAAGCAGATGAGCAGACAGTAATCACGCAGCTCAGCAGGCCCAGATCACGTGACTGAGCATGCACTGTTCACGTGGCTGATCATACACTGATCACGTGATGATCATGCACTGATCACTTGGATATCATGCACTGATCACGTGGCTGATCATACACTGTTCACGGTTCTGACCATGCACTGATCACGTGGCTGATCACACTGCTCACGTAACTGATCATGCACTGATCACGTGGCTATCATGCACTGATCACGTGGCTGAACATGCACTGTTCACGTGGCTGATCACACACCTGTCACGTGACATATCATGCACTGATCGCGTGGCACTCATGCACTGATCACGTGGCTGATCATACTCTGCTCACGAACTCATGCACACATCACGTGGCTATCATGCACTGCTCACGTGGCTGTCATAATGATCACGTAAGCAACCATATACTGGTCACGTGACTGATCATGCAAAGATCACGAATGATCATGCACTGTTCACGTGACTGATCATGTACTGATCACGCGACTGATCATGCACTGACCACGTGGCTATCATGCACTGCTCACGTGGCTGATCATGCACTGATCACGTAGCAACCATGTACTGGTCACGCATGATCATGCACTGATCACGCAATTGATCATGCACTGATCACGTGGCTGATCATGCACTGATCACGCTGATCACACATGTATCACGTGACTGATCATGCACTGATCATGGTATCATGCACTGATCACGCGGCTGTCATGCACTGATCACGTGGATATCATGCACTGATCACGTGGCTGATCACACACGATCACATGACTGATCATGCACTGATCACGTGGCTGATCATGCACTGATCACGTGGCTATCATGCACTGATCACGTGGCTGATCAGGCAATGATCACGAGCTACCATGTACTGGTCACGTGACTGATCATGCACTGATCACGTGGCTGATCATGCACTGATCACGTGGCTGATCATGCACTGATCACGTGGCTGATCATGCACTGATCACGTGACTGATCATGCACTGATCACGTGACTGATCATGCACTGATCATGGCTATCATGCACTGATCACTTGACTGATCATGCACTGATCACGTGATGATCATGCACTGATCACGTGGCTGATCATGCACTGATCATCACGTGACTGATCATGCACTGATCACGTGGCTGATCATGCACTGATACCGTGACTGATCATGGACTGATCACATGACTATCATGCACTGATCACGTGACTTAATGGCGCTGATCATGTGACTGATCATGCGCTGATCATGTTTGCTATCATGCACTGATCACGTGCCTCTGGAGGCAATAAACAAAGAGCTGAGTAGGCACGAATCAAACAGTCAGCAGGCAATAATCATGGAACTCAGGTGTGAGGAATCATGCTGCTCAGCTGGCAATAATCAAGCAGCTGAGCAGGCAGGAATTACGCAGCACAGCTGGCAATTGTCAAGCAGATGACAGGCAGGAATCGTGCAGCTCAGCTGGCAATTGTCAAGCAGATGAGCAGACAGTAATCACGTGGCTCAGCAGGCCCAGATCACGTGACTGAGCATGCACTGTTCACGTGGCTGATCATGCACTGATCACGTGATGATCATGCACCGATCACTTGGATATCATGCACTGATCACGTGGCTGATCATACACTGTTCACGTGTCCGACCATGCACTGATCACGTGGCTGATCATACACTGCTCACGTAACTGATCATGCACTGATCACGTGGCTATCATGCACTGATCACGTGGCTGAACATGCACTGTTCACGTGGCTGATCACACACCTGTCACGTGACATATCATGCACTGATCACGTGGCACTCATGCACTGATCACGTGGCTGATCATACTCTGCTCACGAACCTCATGCACACATCACGTGGCTATCATGCACTGCTCACGTGGCTCGTCATGGAATGATCACGTAGCTACCATATACTGGTCACGTGACTGATCATGCACTGATCACGTAAATGATCATGCACTGTTCACGTGACTGATCATGTACTGATCACGTGACTGATCATGCACTGATCACGTGGCTATCATGCTCTGCTCACGTGGCTGATCATGCAACGATCACGTAGCAACCATGTACTGGTCACGTGACTGATCATGCACTGATCACGTAATTGATCCTGCACTGATCACGTGGCTCATCATGCACTGATCACGTGGCTGATCACACATGTATCACGTGACTGATCATGCACTGATCACGTGGCTATCATGCACTGATCACGTGGCTGCCATGCACTGATCACGTGGATATCATGCACTGATCATGTGGCTGATCACACACGTATCACATGACTGATCATGCACTGATCATGGCTATCATGCACTGATCACGTGGCATCATGCACTGATCACGTGGCTGATCATGCAATGATCACGTAGCTACCATGTACTGGTCACGTGACTGATCATGCACTGATCACGAATTGATCATGCACTGATCACGTGGCTGATCATGCACTGATCACGTGGCTGATCATACTGATCACATAACTGATCATGCACTGATCACGTGATGATCATGCACTGATCACGTGGCTATCATGCACTGATCACTGGCTGACATACACTGATCACGTGCCTGATCATGCACTGATCACGTGGCTGATCATGCACTGATCACGTGACTGATCATGCACTGATCACGTGTCTGATCATGCACTGATCACGTGGCTATCATGCACTGCTCACGTGGCTGATCATGCCATGATCACGCAGCTACCATGTACTGGTCACATGACTGATCATGCACTGATCACGTGACTGATCATGCAGTGATCACGTGGCTATCATGAACTACTCACGTGGCTGATCATGCAATGATCATGTAGCTACCATGTACAGGTCACGGAATGATCATACACCATCAGGTGACTGATCATGCACTGATCACGTGGCTATCATGCACTGATCACGAGACTGATCATGCACTGATCACGTCTATATCATGCACTGATCACATGACTGCCCATGCACTGATCACGGATGATCATACACTAATCTTGTGACAGATCATGCACTGATCACGTGGCTGATCATGCACTGATACCGTGACTGAGCATGGACTGATCACATGACTATCATGTAGTGATCACGTGACTTAATGGCACTGATCATGTGACTGATCATGCGCTGATCATGTTTGCTATCATACACTGATCATGTGCCTCTGGAGGCAATAAACAAAGAGCTGAGTAGGCACGAATCAAACAGTCAGCAGGCAATAATCATGGAACTCAGTGTGAGGAATCATGCTGCTCAGCTGGCAATAATCAAGCAGCTGAGCAGGCAGGAATTACGCAGCACAGCTGGCAATTGTCAAGCAGATGACAGGCAGGAATCGTGCAGCTCAGCTGGCAATTGTCAAGCAGATGAGCAGACAGTAATCACGCAGCTCAGCAGGCCCTGATCACGTGACTGAGCATGCACTGTTCACGTGGCTGATCATACACTGATCACGTGATGATCATGCACTGATCACTTGGATATCATGCACTGATCACGTGGCTGATCATACACTGTTCACGTGTCTGACCATGCACTGATCACGTGGCTGATCATGCACTGACGTAACTGATCATGCACTGATCACGGCTATCATGCACTGATCACGTGGCTGAACATGCACTGTTCACGTGGCTGATCACACACCTGTCACGTGACATATCATGCACTGATCACGTGGCACTCATGCACTGATCACGTGGCTGATCATACTCTGCTCACGTAACTCATGCACACATCACGTGGCTATCATGCACTGCTCACGTGGCTCATCATGGAATGATCACGTAGCAACCATATACTGGTCACGTGACTGATCATGCAGATCACGAATGATCATGCACTGTTCACGTGACTGATCATGCACTGATCACGTGACTGATCATGCACTGATCACGTGGCTATCATGCACTGCTCACGTGGCTGATCATGCACCGATCACGTAGCAACCATGTACTGTCACGGACTGATCATGCACTGATCACGTAATTGATCATGCACTGATCACGTGGCTCATCATGCACTGATCACGTGGCTGATCACACATGTATCACGTGACTGATCATGCACTGATCACGTGGCTCTCATGCACTGATCACGTGGTCATGCACTGATCACGGATATCATGCACTGATCATGTGGCTGATCACACATCACATGACTGATCATGCACTGATCACGTGGCTATCATGCACTGATCACGTGGCTATCATGCACTGATCACGTGGCTGATCATGCAATGATCACGTAGCTACCATGTACTGATCACGTGACTGATCATGCACTGATCACGTGATCATGCACTGATCACGTGGCTGATCATGCACTGATCACGTGGCTGATCATGCACTGATCACGTGACTGATCATGCACTGATCACGTGACTGATCATGCACTGATCACGTGGCATCATGCACTGATCACGTGGCTGATCATGCACTGATCACGTGGCTGATCATGCACTGATCACGTGGCTGATCATGCACTGATCACGTGACTGATCATGCACTGATCACGTGGCTGATCATGCACTGATCACGTGACTGATCATGCACTGATCACGTGACTGATCATGCACTGATCACGTCTGATCATGCACTGATCACGTGGCTGATCATGCATGATCACGCAGCTATCATGCACTGATCACGTGACTGATCATGCACTGATCACGTGACTGATCATGCACTGATCACGTGGCTATCATGCACTGATCACGTGGCTGATCATGCACTGATCACGTAGCTATCATGTACTGATCACGTGACTGATCATGCACTGATCACGTGACTGATCATGCACTGATCACGCGGCTACCATGCACTGATCACGTGGACTGATCATGCACTGATCACGACTGATCATGCACTGATCACGTGGCTGATCATGCACTGATCGCGTGGCTGATCATGCACTGATCACGTGCTGATCATGCACAGATCACGTGAATGATCATACACCCATCAGGTGACTGATCATGCACTGATCACGTGGCTGATCATGCACTGATCACGAGACTGATCATGCACTGATCACGTGGCTATATCATGCACTGATCACATGACTGATCATGCACTGATCACGTGGATGATCATACACTGATCTTGTGACAGATCATGCACTGATCACGTGGCTGATCATGCACTGATACCGTGACTGAGCATGGACTGATCACATGACTATCATGTAGTGATCACGTGACTTAATGGCGCTGATCATGTGACTGATCATGCGCTGATCATGTTTGCTATCATACACTGATCATGTGCCTCTGGAGGCAATAAACAAAGAGCTGAGTAGGCACGAATCAAACAGTCAGCAGGCAATAATCATGGAACTCAGGTGTGAGGAATCATGCTGCTCAGCTGGCAATAATCAAGCAGCTGAGCAGGCAGGAATTACGCAGCACAGCTGGCAATTGTCAAGCAGATGACAGGCAGGAATCGTGCAGCTCAGCTGGCAATTGTCAAGCAGATGAGCAGACAGTAATCACGCAGCTCAGCAGGCCCTGATCACGTGACTGAGCATGCACTGTTCACGTGGCTGATCATACACTGATCACGTGATGATCATGCACTGATCACTTGGATATCATGCACTGATCACGTGGCTGATCATACACTGTTCACGCGTCTGACCATGCACTGATCACGTGGCTGATCATACACTGCTCACGTAACTGATCATGCACTGATCACGTGGCTATCATGCACTGATGGCTGAACATGCACTGTTCACGTGGCTGATCACACACCTGTCACGTGACATATCATGCACTGATCACGTGGCACTCATGCACTGATCACGTGGCTGATCATACTCTGCTCACGTAACTCATGCACACATCACGTGGCTATCATGCACTGCTCACGTGGCTCGCATGAATGATCACGTAGCTACCATATACTGGTCACGTGACTGATCATGCACTGATCACGTAAATGATCATGCACTGATCACGTGACTGATCATGTACTGATCACGCGACTGATCATGCACTGATCACGTGGCTATCATGCACTGCTCACGTGGCTGATCATGCACGATCACGTAGCAACCATGTACTGGTCACGTGACTGATCATGCACTGATCACGTAATTGATCATGCACTGATCACGCGGCTCATCATGCACTGATCACGTGGCTGATCACACATGTATCACGTGACTGATCATGCACTGATCACGTGGCTATCATGCACTGATCACGTGGCTGTCATGCACTGATCACGTGATATCATGCACTGATCACGTGGCTGATCACACACGATCACGTGACTGATCATGCACTGATCACGTGGCTATCATGCACTGATCACGGCTATCATGCACTGATCACGTGGCTGATCATGCAATGATCACGTAGGCCATGCACTGATCACGTGACTGATCATGCACTGATCACGTAATTGATCATGCACTGATCATGTGGCTGATCATGCACTGATCACGTGGCTGATCATACACTGATCACATAACTGATCATGCACTGATCACGTGACTGATCATGCACTGATCACGTGGCTATCATGCACTGATCACTTGGCTGACATACACTGATCACGTGCCTGATCATGCACTGATCACGTGGCTGATCATGCACTGATCACGTGACTGATCATGCACTGATCACGTGTCTGATCATGCACTGATCACGTGGCTATCATGCACTGATCACGTGGCTGATCATGCCATGATCACGCAGCTACCATGTACTGTCACATGACTGATCATGCACTGATCACGTGACTGATCATGCACTGATCACGTGGCTATCATGCACTACTCACGTGGCTGATCATGCAATGATCATGTAGCTACCATGTACAGGTCACGTGAATGATCATACACCCATCAGGTGACTGATCATGCACTGATCACGTGGCTATCATGCACTGATCACGAGACTGATCATGCACTGATCACGTCTATATCATGCACTGATCACATGACTGCCCGCGCACTGATCACGTGGATGATCATACACTAATCATGTGACAGATCATGCACTGATCACGTGGCTGATCATGCACTGATACCGTGACTGAGCATGGACTGATCACATGACTATCATGTAGTGATCACGTGACTTAATGGCGCTGATCATGTGACTGATCATGCGCTGATCATGTTTGCTATCATACACTGATCATGTGCCTCTGGAGGCAATAAACAAAGAGCTGAGTAGGCACGAATCAAACAGTCAGCAGGCAATAATCATGGAACTCAGGTGTGAGGAATCATGCTGCTCAGCTGGCAATAATCAAGCAGCTGAGCAGGCAGGAATTACGCAGCACAGCTGGCAATTGTCAAGCAGATGACAGGCAGGAATCGTGCAGCTCAGCTGGCAATTGTCAAGCAGATGAGCAGACAGTAATCACGCAGCTCAGCAGGCCCAGATCACGTGACTGAGCATGCACTGTTCACGTGGCTGATCATACACTGATCACGCGATGATCATGCACTGATCACTTGGATATCATGCACTGATCACGTGGCTGATCATACACTGTTCACGTGTTCGACCATGCACTGATCACGTGGCTGATCATACACTGCTCACGTAACTGATCATGCACTGATCACGTGGCTATCATGCACTGATCACGTGGCTGAACATGCACTGTTCACGTGGCTGATCACACACCTGTCACGTGACATATCATGCACTGATCACGTGGCACTCATGCACTGATCACGTGGCTGATCATACTCTGCTCACGTAATCATGCACATCACGTGGCTATCATGCACTGCTCACGTGGCTCTGTCATGGAATGATCACGTAGCAACCATATACTGGTCACGTGACTGATCATGCAAAGATCACGTAAATGATCATGCACTGTTCACGTGACTGATCATGTACTGATCACGTGACTGATCATGCACTGATCACGTGGCTATCATGCACTGCTCACGTGGCTGATCATGCAACGATCACGTAGCAACCATGTACTGGTCACGTGACTGATCATGCACTGATCACGCAATTGATCCTGCACTGATCACGTGGCTCATCATGCACTGATCACGTGGCTGATCACACATGTATCACGTGACTGATCATGCACTGATCCCGTGGCTTCATGCACTGATCACGTGGCTGTCATGCACTGATCACGTGGATATCATGCACTGATCACGTGGCTGATCACACACGATCACATGACTGATCATGCACTGATCACGTGGCTATCATGCACTGATCACGTGGCTATCATGCACTGATCACGTGGCTGATCATGCAATGATCACTGAGCTACCATGTACTGGTCACGTGACTGATCATGCACTGATCACGAATTGATCATGCACTGATCACGTGGCTGATCATGCACTGATCACGTGGCTGATCATACACTGATCACATAACTGATCATGCACTGATCACGTGACTGATCATGCACTGATCACGTGGCTCATCATGCACTGATCTCGTGTCTGATCGTGCACTGATCACGTGGCTGATCATGCACTGATCACGTGACTGATCATGCACTGATCACGTGTCTGATCATGCACTGATCACGTGGCTATCATGCACTGCTCACGTGGCTGATCATGCCATGATCACGCAGCTACCATGTACTGGTCACATGACTGATCATGCACTGATCACGTGACTGATCATGCAGTGATCACGTGGCTATCATGCACTACTCACGTGGCTGATCATGCAATGATCATGTAGCTACCATGTACAGGTCACGTGAATGATCATACACCCATCAGGTGACTGATCATGCACTGATCACGTGGCTATCATGCACTGATCACGAGACTGATCATGCACTGTTCACGCCTATATCATGCACTGATCACATGACTGCCCATGCACCGATCACGTGGATGATCATACACTAATCTTGTGACAGATCATGCACTGATCACGTGGCTGATCATGCACTGATACCGTGACTGAGCATGGACTGATCACATGACTATCATGTAGTGATCACGTGACTTAATGGCGCTGATCATGTGACTGATCATGCGCTGATCATGTTTGCTATCATACACTGATCATGTGCCTCTGGAGGCAATAAACAAAGAGCTGAGTAGGCACGAATCAAACAGTCAGCAGGCAATAATCATGGAACACAGTGTGAGGAATCATGCTGCTCAGCTGGCAATAATCAAGCAGCTGAGCAGGCAGGAATTACGCAGCACAGCTGGCAATTGTCAAGCAGATGACAGGCAGGAATCGTGCAGCTCAGCTGGCAATTGTCAAGCAGATGAGCAGACAGTAATCACGCAGCTCAGCAGGCCCAGATCACGTGACTGAGCATGCACTGTTCACGTGGCTGATCATACACTGATCACGTGATGATCATGCACTGATCACTTGGATATCATGCACTGATCACGTGGCTGATCATACACTGTTCACGCGTCTGACCATGCACTGATCACGTGGCTGATCATGCACTGCTCACGTAACTGATCATGCACTGATCACGTAGCAACCATGCACTGATCACGTGGCTGAACATGCACTGTTCACGTGGCTGATCACACACCTGTCACGTGACATATCATGCACTGATCACGTGGCACTCATGCACTGATCACGTGGCTGATCATACTCTGCTCACGAACTCATGCACACATCACGTGGCTATCATGCACTGCTCACGTGGCTGCATGGAATGATCACGTAGCAACCATATACTGGTCACGTGACTGATCATGCAAAGATCACGTAAATGATCATGCACTGTTCACGTGACTGATCATGCACTGATCACGTGACTGATCATGCACTGATCACGTGGCTATCATGCTCTGCTCACGTGGCTGATCATGCAACGATCACGTAGCAACCATGTACTGGTCACGTGACTGATCATGCACTGATCACGTAATTGATCATGCACTGATCACGTGGCTCATCATGCACTGATCACGTGGCTGATCACACATGATCACGTGACTGATCATGCACTGATCACGTGGCTATCATGCACTGATCACGTGGCTGTCATGCACTGATCACGTGGATATCATGCACTGATCACGTGGCTGATCACACACGTATCACACGACTGATCATGCACTGATCACGTGGCTATCATGCACTGATCACGTGGGATCATGCACTGATCACGTGGATGCACTGATCACGGCTGATCATGCACTGATCACGTGGATCATGCACTGATCACTGATCATGCACTGATCACGTGGCTGATCATGCACTGATCACGTGGCTGATCATGCACTGATCACGTGGCTGATCATGCACTGATCACGTGACTGATCATGCACTGATCACGTGGCTATCATGCACTGATCACGTGGCTGATCATGCACTGATCACGTGGCTGATCATGCACCGATCACGTGACGGATCATGCACTGATCACGTGGCTGATCATGCACTGATCACGTGACTGATCATGCACTGATCACGTGGCTGATCATGCACTGATCACGTGGCTATCATGCACTGATCACGTGGCTGATCATGCACTGATCACGTAGCTGACCATGCACTGATCACGTGGCTGATCATGCACTGATCACGTGGCTGATCATGCACTGATCACGTGACTGATCATGCACTGATCACGTGGCATCATGCACTGATCACGTGGCTGATCATGCACTGATCACGTGGCTGATCACACATGATCACGTGACTGATCATGCACTGATCACGTGGCTATCATGCACTGATCACGGCTGATCATGCACTGATCACGTGGATATCATGCACTGATCACGTGGCTGATCATCACTGATCACGATACTGATCATGACTGATCATGCACTGATCACGTGGCTGATCATGCACTGATCACGTGACTGATCATGCACTGATCACGTGACTGATCATGCACTGATCACGTGGCTATCATGCACTGATCACGGCTGATCATGCACTGATCACGAGCAACCATGTACTGTCACGTGACTGATCATGCACTGATCACGTGGCTGATCATGCACTGATCACGTGGCTATCATGCACTGATCACGTGGCTGATCATGATCACGTGACTGATCATGCACTGATCACGTGGCTATCATGCACTGATCACGTGGCTGATCATGCACTGATCACGATATCATGCACTGATCACGTGGCTGATCACACTGATCACGTGACTGATCATGCACTGATCACGTGGCTGATCATGCACTGATCACGATGCACTGATCACGGCTGATCATGCACTGATCACGAGCTACTACTGGTCACGACTGATCATGCACTGATCACGAACTGATCATGCACTGATCACGTGGCTGATCATGCACTGATCACGTGGCTGATCATGCACTGATCACGTAACTGATCATGCACTGATCACGCGATTGATCATGCACTGATCACGTGGCTATCATGCACTGATCACGCTGATCATGCACTGATCACGTGCTGATCATGCACTGATCATGGCTGATCATGCACTGATCACGGGACTGATCATGCACTGATCACGTGACTGATCATGCACTGATCACGTGACTGATCATGCACTGATCATGATCATGCACTGATCACGTGGCTATCATGCACTGTCACGTGGCTGATCATGCATGATCACGTGATATCATGCACTGATCACGTGACTGATCATGCACTGATCACGTGACTGATCATGCACTGATCACGCTATATCATGCACTGATCACATGACTGCCCATGCACTGATCACGTGGATGATCATACACTAATCATGTGACAGATCATGCACTGATCACGTGGCTGATCATGCACTGATACCGCGACTGAGCATGGACTGATCACATGACTATCATGTAGTGATCACGTGACTTAATGGCGCTGATCATGTGACTGATCATGCGCTGATCATGTTTGCTATCATACACTGATCATGTGCCTCTGGAGGCAATAAACAAAGAGCTGAGTAGGCACGAATCAAACAGTCAGCAGGCAATAATCATGGAACTCAGGTGTGAGGAATCATGCTGCTCAGCTGGCAATAATCAAGCAGCTGAGCAGGCAGGAATTATGCAGCACAGCTGGCAATTGTCAAGCAGATGACAGGCAGGAATCGTGCAGCTCAGCTGGCAATTGTCAAGCAGATGAGCAGACAGTAATCACGCAGCTCAGCAGGCCCAGATCACGTGACTGAGCATGCACTGTTCACGTGGCTGATCATACACTGATCACGTGATGATCATGCACTGATCACTGGATATCATGCACTGATCACGTGGCTGATCATACACTGTTCACGTGTCTGACCATGCACTGATCACGTGGCTGATCATGCACTGATCACGTAACTGATCATGCACTGATCACGTGGCTATCATGCACTGATCACGTGGCTGAACATGCACTGTTCACGTGGCTGATCACACACCTGTCACGCGACATATCATGCACTGATCACGTGGCACTCATGCACTGATCACGTGGCTGATCATACTCTGCTCACGTAACTCATGCACACATCACGGCTATCATGCACTGCTCACGTGGCTCGTCATGGAATGATCACGTGAGCACCATATACTGGTCACGTGACTGATCATGCACTGATCACGTAAATGATCATGCACTGTTCACGTGACTGATCATGTACTGATCACGTGACTGATCATGCACTGATCACGTGGCTATCATGCACTGCTCACGTGGCTGATCATGCAACACGTAGCAACCATGTACTGGTCACGTGACTGATCATGCACTGATCACGTAATTGATCATGCACTGATCACGTGGCTGATCATGCACTGATCACGTCTGATCACACATGATCACGTGACTGATCATGCACTGATCACGTGGCTCATGCACTGATCACGTGGCTGTCACACTGACACGTGGATATCATGCACTGATCACGCATGGGATCACACACGATCACATGACTGATCATGCACTGATCACGTGATGATCATGCACTGATCACGTGACTATCATGCACTGATCATGGCTGATCAGGCAATGATCACGTGAGCTACCATGCACTGATCACGTGATCGATCATGCACTGATCACGTAATTGATCATGCACTGATCACGTGGCTGATCATGCACTGATCACGTGGCTGATCATGCACTGATCACGTAACTGATCATGCACTGATCACGTGGCTGATCATGCACTGATCACGTAGCTACATGCACTGATCATGACTGATCATGCACTGATCACGTGACTGATCATGCACTGATCACGTGGCTATCATGCACTATCACGTGGCTGATCATGCAATGATCACGTAGCATCATGCACTGATCACGTGACTGATCATACTGATCACGTGACTGATCATGCACTGATCACGTGGCTATCATGCACTGATCAGACTGATCATGCACTGATCACGTCTATATCATGCACTGATCACGTGACTGATCATGCACTGATCACGTGGCTGATCATGCACTGATCACGTGACTGATCATGCACTGATCACGTGGCTGATCACACTGATCACGTGACTGATCATGCACTGATCACGTGGCTATCATGCACTGATCACGTGGCTGATCATGCACTGATCACGTGGCTGATCATGCACTGATCACGTGCTGATCATGCACTGATCACGTGACTGATCATGCACTGATCACGTGGCTATCATGCACTGATCACGTGGCTGATCATGCACTGATCACGTGGCTGATCATGCACTGATCACGTGGCTGATCATGCACTGATCACGTGACTGATCATGCACTGATCACGTGGCTGATCATGCACTGATCACGTGGCTGATCATGCACTGATCACGTGGCTGATCATGCACTGATCACGCAACTGATCATGCACTGATCACGTGACTGATCATGCACTGATCACGTGACTGATCATGCACTGATCACGTGGCTATCATGCACTACTCACGTGGCTGATCATGCAATGATCATGTAGCTACCATGTACAGGTCACGTGAATGATCATACACCCATCAGGTGACTGATCATGCACTGATCACGTGGCTATCATGCACTGATCACGACTGATCATGCACTGTTCACGCCTATATCATGCACTGATCACATGACTGCCCGCGCACTGATCACGTGGATGATCATACACTAATCATGTGACAGATCATGCACTGATCACGTGGCTGATCATGCACTGATACCGTGACTGAGCATGGACTGATCACATGACTATCATGTAGTGATCACGTGACTTAATGGCGCTGATCATGTGACTGATCATGCGCTGATCATGTTTGCTATCATACACTGATCATGTGCCTCTGGAGGCAATAAACAAAGAGCTGAGTAGGCACGAATCAAACAGTCAGCAGGCAATAATCATGGAACTCAGGTGAGGAATCATGCTGCTCAGCTGGCAATAATCAAGCAGCTGAGCAGGCAGGAATTACGCAGCACAGCTGGCAATTGTCAAGCAGATGACAGGCAGGAATCGTGCAGCCCAGCTGGCAATTGTCAAGCAGATGAGCAGACAGTAATCACGCAGCTCAGCAGGCCCAGATCACGTGACTGAGCATGCACTGTTCACGTGGCTGATCATACACTGATCACGTGATGATCATGCACTGATCACTTGGATATCATGCACTGATCACGTGGCTGATCATACACTGTTCACGTGTCTGACCATGCACTGATCACGTGGCTGATCATACACTGCTCACGTAACTGATCATGCACTGATCACGTGGCTATCATGCACTGATCACGTGGCTGAACATGCACTGTTCACGTGGCTGATCACACACCTGTCACGCGACATATCATGCACTGATCACGTGGCACTCATGCACTGATCACGTGGCTGATCATACTCTGCTCACGTAACTCATGGACACATCACGTGGCTATCATGCACTGCTCACGTGGCTCGTCATGGAATGATCACGTAGCAACCATATACTGGTCACGTGACTGATCATGCAAAGATCACGTGAATGATCATGCACTGTTCACGTGACTGATCATGCACTGATCACGGGACTGATCATGCACTGATCACGTGGCTATCATGCTCTGCTCACGTGGCTGATCATGCACGATCACGTAGCAACCATGTACTGGTCACGTGACTGATCATGCACTGATCACGTAATTGATCCTGCACTGATCACGTGGCTGATCATGCACTGATCACGTGGCTGATCACACACGTATCGTGACTGATCATGCACTGATCACGTGGCTCTCATGCACTGATCACGTGGCTGTCATGCACTGATCACGTGGATCATCATGCACTGATCACGGCTGACATACACTGATCACATGACTGATCATGCACTGATCACGTGGCTATCATGCACTGATCACGTGGCTGATCATGCACTGATCACGTGGCTGATCATGTGATCACGTGCTATCATGCACTGATCACGTGACTGATCATGCACTGATCACGTGACTGATCATGCACTGATCACGTGGCTGATGCACTGCACTGATCATGCACTGATCACGCAACTGATCATGCACTGATCACGTACTGATCATGCACTGATCACGTGCTGATCATGCACTGATCACGTGGCTGATCATGCACTGATCACGTGGCTGATCATGCAATGATCATGTAGCTACCATGTACAGGTCACGTGAATGATCATACACCCATCAGGTGACTGATCATGCACTGATCACGTGGCTATCATGCACTGATCACGAGACTGATCATGCACTGTTCACGCCTATATCATGCACTGATCACATGACTGCCCATGCACCGATCACGTGGATGATCATACACTAATCATGTGACAGATCATGCACTGATCACGTGGCTGATCATGCACTGATACCGTGACTGAGCATGGACTGATCACATGACTATCATGTAGTGATCACGTGACTTAATGGCGCTGATCATGTGACTGATCATGCGCTGATCATGTTTGCTATCATACACTGATCATGTGCCTCTGGAGGCACTAAACAAAGAGCTGAGTAGGCACGAATCAAACAGTCAGCAGGCAATAATCATGGAACTCAGGTGTGAGGAATCATGCTGCTCAGCTGGCAATAATCAAGCAGCTGAGCAGGCAGGAATTACGCAGCACAGCTGGCAATTGTCAAGCAGATGACAGGCAGGAATCGTGCAGCTCAGCTGGCAATTGTCAAGTAGATGAGCAGACAGTAATCACGCAGCTCAGCAGGTCCAGATCACGTGACTGAGCATGCACTGATCACGTGGCTGATCATACACTGATCACGTGATGATCATGCACTGATCACTTGGCTATCATGCACTGATCACGTGGCTGATCATACACTGTTCACGTATCTGACCATGCACTGATCACGTGGCTGATCATACACTGCTCACGTAACTGATCATGCAATGATCACGTGGCTATCATGCACTGATCACGTGGCTGATCATGCACTGATCACGTGGCTGATCACACACCTGTCACGTGACATATCATGCACTGATCACGTGGCACTCATGCACTGATCACGTGGCTGATCATACTCTGCTCACGTAACTCATGCACTGATCACGTGGCTATCATGCACTGTCACGTGGCTCTCATGCAATGATCACGTAGCAACCATATACTGATCACGTGACTGGTCATGCACTGATCACGTAAATGATCATGCACTGATCACGTGACTGATCATGCACTGATCACGTGACTGATCATGCACTGATCACGTGGCTATCATGCACTGCTCACGTGGCTGATCATGCACTGATCACGTGCAATCATGCACTGATCACGTGACTGATCATGCACTGATCACGCGACTGATCATGCACCGATCACGTGGCTCATCATGCACTGCTCACGTGGCTGATCACACATGATCACGTGGCTGACCATGCACTGGTCACGTGACTATCATGCACTGATCACGGAATTGATCATGCACTGATCACGTGGCTATCGTGCACTGATCACGTGGCTGATCACACATGGATCACATGACTGATCATGCACCGATCACGTAACTATCATGCACTGATCACGTAGCTATCATGCACTGATCACGGCTGATCATACAATGATCACGTAGCTACATGTACTGGTCACGTGACTGATCATGCACTGATCACGCAACTGATCATGCACTGATCACGTGGCTGATCATGCACTGATCACGTGGCTGATCATGCACTGATCACGTGACTGATCATGCACTGATCACGTGGCTGATCATGCACTGATCACGTGGCTGATCATGCACTGATCACGTGGCTGATCATGCACTGATCACGGCTGATCATGCAATGATCATGTAGCTACCATGTACAGGTCACGTGACTGATCATACACCCATCAGGTGACTGATCATGCACTGATCACGTGGCTATCATGCACTGATCACGAGACTGATCATGCACTGTTCACGCCTATATCATGCACTGATCACATGACTGCATGCACTGATCACGTGGCTGATCATGCACTGATCACGTGACATCATGCACTGATCACGCGGCTGATCATGCACTGATACCGTGACTGAGCATGGACTGATCACATGACTATCATGTAGTGATCACGTGACTTAATGGCGCTGATCACGTGACTGATCATGCTGATCATGTTTGCTATCATACACTGATCATGTGCCTCTGGAGGCAATAAACAAAGAGCTGAGTAGGCACGAATCAAACAGTCAGCAGGCAATAATCATGGAACTCAGTGTGAGGAATCATGCTGCTCAGCTGGCAATAATCAAGCAGCTGAGCAGGCAGGAATTATGCAGCACAGCTGGCAATTGTCAAGCAGATGACAGGCAGGAATCGTGCAGCTCAGCTGGCAATTGTCAAGCAGATGAGCAGACAGTAATCACGCAGCTCAGCAGGCCCAGATCACGTGACTGAGCATGCACTGTCCACGTGGCTGATCATACACTGATCACGTGATGATCATGCACTGATCACTTGGCTATCATGCACTGATCACGTGGCTGATCATACACTGATCACGTGTCTGGCCATGCACTGATCACGTGGCTGATCATGCACTGATCACGTGACTGATCATGCACTGATCACGTGGCTATCATGCACTGATCACGTGGCTGATCATGCACTGTTCACGTGGCTGATCATGCACCTGTCACGTGACATATCATGCACTGATCACGTGGCACTCATGCACTGATCACGTGGCTGATCATACTGCTCACGTAACTCATGCACACATCACGTGGTTATCATGCACTGCTCACGTGGCTCGTCATGGAACGATCACGAGCAACCATATACTGGTAACGTGACTGATCATGCAAAGATCACGTAAATGATCATGCACTGTTCACGTGACTGATCATGTACTGATCACGTGACTGATCATGCACTGATCACGTGGCTATCATGCTCTGCTCACGTGGCTGATCATGCAACGATCACGTAGCAACCATGTACTGGTCACGTGACTGATCATGCACTGATCACGAATTGATCCTGCACTGATCACGTGGCTCATCATGCACTGATCACGTGGCTGATCACACATGTATCACGTGACTGATCATGCACTGATCCCGCGGCTCTCATGCACTGATCACGTGGCTGTCATGCACTGATCACGTGGCTATCATGCACTGATCACGTGTGGACTGCACACACGGCTACGACTGATCATGCACTGATCACGCTATCATGCACTGATCACGTGGCTATCATGCACTGATCACGGGCTGATCATGCACTGATCACTGAGCTATCATGCACTGATCACGTGATCTGACGCACTGATCACGGATATCATGCACTGATCACGGCTGATCACGCACGGATCACGCAGCTATCATGCACTGGTCACGTGGCTGATCATGCACTGATCACGTGGCTGTCATGCACTGATCACGGCTGATCAGGCAATGATCACGAGCTACCATGTACTGGTCACGTGACTGATCATGCACTGATCACGAATTGATCATGCACTGATCACGTGGCTGATCATGCACTGATCACGGCTGATCATACATGATCACGTAACTGATCATGCACTGATCACGTGACTATCATGCACTGATCACGTGGCTATCATGCACTGATCACGTGGCTGACATACACTGATCACGTGCCTGATCATGCACTGATCACGCGGCTGATCATGCACTGATCACGTGACTGATCATGCACTGATCTCGTGTCTGATCATGCACTGATCACGTGCCATCATGCACTGCTCACGTGGCTGATCATGCATGATCACGCAGCTACCATGTACTGGTCACATGACTGATCATGCACTGATCACGTGACTGATCATGCACTGATCACGTGGCTATCATGCACTACTACTCACGTGGCTGATCATGCAATGATCATGTAGCTACCATGTACAGGTCACGTGAATGATCATACACCCATCAGGTGACTGATCATGCACTGATCACGTGGCTATCATGCACTGATCACGTGACTGATCATGCACTGTTCACGCCTATATCATGCACTGATCACATGACTCGTTGCACTGATCACGTGGATGATCATACACTAATCTTGTGACAGATCATGCACTGATCACGCGGCTGATCATGCACTGATACCGTGACTGAGCATGGACTGATCACATGACTATCATGTAGTGATCACGTGACTTAATGGCGCTGATCATGTGACTGATCATGCGCTGATCATGTTTGCTATCATACACTGATCATGTGCCTCTGGAGGCAATAAACAAAGAGCTGAGTAGGCACGAATCAAACAGTCAGCAGGCAATAATCATGGAACTCAGGTGTGAGGAATCATGCTGCTCAGCTGGCAATAATCAAGCAGCTGAGCAGGCAGGAATTACGCAGCACAGCTGGCAATTGTCAAGCAGATGACAGGCAGGAATCGCAGCTCAGCTGGCAATTGTCAAGCAGATGAGCAGACAGTAATCACGCAGCTCAGCAGGCCCAGATCACGTGACTGAGCATGCACTGTTCACGTGGCTGATCATACACTGATCACGCGATGATCATGCACTGATCACTTGGATATCATGCACTGATCACGTGGCTGATCATACACTGTTCACGCGTCTGACCATGCACTGATCACGTGGCTGATCATACACTGCTCACGTAACTGATCATGCACTGATCACGTGGCCATGCACTGATCACGGCTGAACATGCACTGTTCACGGCTGATCACACACCTGTCACGCGACATATCATGCACTGATCACGTGGCACTCATGCACTGATCACGTGGCTGATCATACTCTGCTCACGTACACTCATGCACACATCACGTGGCTATCATGCACTGCTCACGTGGCTCGTCGGAATGATCACGTAGCAACCATATACTGGTAACGCGACTGATCATGCAAAGATCACGCAAATGATCATGCACTGTTCACTGACTGATCATGTACTGATCACGCGACTGATCATGCACTGACCACGTGGCTATCATGCTCTGCTCACGTGGCTGATCATGCAACGATCACGAGCAACCATGTACTGGTCACGTGACTGATCATGCACTGATCACGATTGATCCTGCACTGATCACGTGGTCATGCACTGATCACGTGGCTGATCACACATGTATCACGTGACTGATCATGCACTGATCCCGTGGCTTTCATGCACTGATCACGTGGCTGGTCATGCACTGATCACGCGGATATCATGCACTGATCACGTGCTGATCACACACGGATCACATGACTGATCATGCACTGATCACGTACATCATGCACTGATCACGTGGCTATCATGCACTGATCACGGGCTGATCAGGCAATGATCAC
The DNA here is from genome assembly GCF_032452875.1 of Bos javanicus. Taxonomy (NCBI): domain Eukaryota; kingdom Metazoa; phylum Chordata; class Mammalia; order Artiodactyla; family Bovidae; genus Bos; species Bos javanicus. The sequence continues at coordinate 10,510 of NW_026894032.1, read as the reverse complement.
GTAGCTACCATGTACTGGTCACGTGACTGATCATGCACTGATCACGAATGATCATGCACTGATCACGTGGCTGATCATGCACTGATCACGTGGCTGATCATGCACTGATCACGTGGATCATGCACTGATCACGTGACTGATCATGCACTGATCACGCGGATCATGCACTGATCACTTGCTGGATCATACACTGATCACGTGCCTGTCATGCACTGATCACGTGGCTGATCATGCACTGATCACGTGACTGATCATGCACTGATCTCGTGTCTGATCATGCACTGATCACGTGGCTATCATGCACTGCTCACGTGGCTGATCATGCCATGATCACGCAGCTACCATGTACTGGTCACATGACTGATCATGCACTGATCACGCTGATCATGCAGTGATCACGTGGCTATCATGCGAACTACTCACGTGGCTGATCATGCAATGATCATGTAGCTACCATGTACAGGTCACGTGAATGATCATACACCCATCAGGTGACTGATCATGCACTGATCACGTGGTTATCATGCACCGATCACGAGACTGATCATGCACTGTTCACGTCATATCATGCACTGATCACATGACTGCCCGTGCACTGATCACGTGATGATCATACACTAATCTTGTGACAGATCATGCACTGATCACGTGGCTGATCATGCACTGATACCGTGACTGAGCATGGACTGATCACATGACTATCATGTAGTGATCACGCGACTTAATGGCGCTGATCATGTGACTGATCATGCGCTGATCATGTTTGCTATCATACACTGATCATGTGCCTCTGGAGGCAATAAACAAAGAGCTGAGTAGGCACGAATCAAACAGTCAGCAGGCAATAATCATGGAACTCAGGTGTGAGGAATCATGCTGCTCAGCTGGCAATAATCAAGCAGCTGAGCAGGCAGGAATTACGCAGCACAGCTGGCAATTGTCAAGCAGATGACAGGCAGGAATCGCGCAGCTCAGCTGGCAATTGTCAAGCAGATGAGCAGACAGTAATCACGCAGCTCAGCAGGCCCAGATCACGTGACTGAGCATGCACTGTTCACGTGGCTGATCATACACTGATCACGATGATCATGCACTGATCACGTGGATATCATGCACTGATCACGTGGCTGATCATACACTGTTCACGTGTCTGACCATGCACTGATCACGTGGCTGATCATACACTGCTCACGTAACTGATCATGCACCGATCACGTGGCTATCATGCACTGATCACGTGGCTGAACATGCACTGTTCACGGCTGATCACACACCTGTCACGTGACATATCATGCACTGATCACGTGGCACTCATGCACTGATCACGTGGCTGATCATACTCTGCTCACGTAACTCATGCACACATCACGTGGCTATCATGCACCGCTCACGTGGCTCGTCATGGAATGATCACGCAACCATATACTGGTAACGTGACTGATCATGCAAAGATCACGTAAATGATCATGCACTGTTCACGTGACTGATCATGTACTGATCACGTGACTGATCATGCACTGACCACGTGGCTATCATGCTCTGCTCACGTGGCTGATCATGCAACGATCACGAGCAACCATGTACTGGTCACGTGACTGATCATGCACTGATCACGTAATTGATCCTGCACTGATCACGTGGCTCATCATGCACTGATCACGTGGCTGATCACACATGTATCACGTGACTGATCATGCACTGATCCCGTGGCCCTCATGCACTGATCACGTGGCTGTCATGCACTGATCACGTGGATATCATGCACTGATCACGTGGCTGATCACACATCGACACATGACTGATCATGCACTGATCACGGCTATCATGCACTGATCACGTGGCTATCATGCACTGATCATGTGGCTGATCAGGCAATGATCACGAGCTACCATGTACTGGTCACGTGACTGATCATGCACTGAGCACGCAATTGATCATGCACTGATCATGTGGCTGATCATGCACTGATCACGTGGCTGATCATACACTGATCACATAACTGATCATGCACTGATCACGTGACTGATCATGCACTGATCACGTGGCTATCATGCACTGATCACTTGGCTGGACATACACTGATCACGCGCCTGGTCATGCACTGATCACGCGGCTGATCATGCACTGATCACGTGACTGATCATGCACTGATCTCGTGTCTGATCATGCACTGATCACGTGGCTATCATGCACTGCTCACGTGGCTGATCATGCCATGATCACGCAGCTACCATGTACTGGTCACATGACTGATCATGCACTGATCACGTGACTGATCATGCAGTGATCACGTGGCTATCATGAACTACTCACGTGGCTGATCATGCAATGATCATGTAGCTACCATGTACAGGTCACGTGAATGATCATACACCCATCAGGTGACTGATCATGCACTGATCACGTGGCTATCATGCACTGATCACGAGACTGATCATGCACTGTTCACGCCTATATCATGCACTGATCACATGACTGCCCGCACTGATCACGGATGATCATACACTAATCTTGTGACAGATCATGCACTGATCACGTGGCTGATCATGCACTGATACCGTGACTGAGCATGGACTGATCACATGACTATCATGTAGTGATCACGTGACTTAATGGCGCTGATCATGTGACTGATCATGCGCTGATCATGTTTGCTATCATACACTGATCATGTGCCTCTGGAGGCAATAAACAAAGAGCTGAGTAGGCACGAATCAAACAGTCAGCAGGCAATAATCATGGAACTCAGGTGTGAGGAATCATGCTGCTCAGCTGGCAATAATCAAGCAGCTGAGCAGGCAGGAATTACGCAGCACAGCTGGCAATTGTCAAGCAGATGACAGGCAGGAATCGTGCAGCTCAGCTGGCAATTGTCAAGCAGATGAGCAGACAGTAATCACGCAGCTCAGCAGGCCCAGATCACGTGACTGAGCATGCACTGTTCACGTGGCTGATCATACACTGATCACGTGATGATCATGCACTGATCACTTGGATATCATGCACTGATCACGTGGCTGATCATACACTGTTCACGTGTCTGATCATGCACTGATCACGTGGCTATCATGCACTGATCACGTGGCTGAACATGCACTGTTCACGTGGCTGATCACACACCTGTCACGTGACATATCATGCACTGATCACGTGGCACTCATGCACTGATCACGTGGCTGATCATACTCTGCTCACGTAACTCATGCACACATCACGTGGCTATCATGCACTGCTCACGTGGCTGTCATGGAATGATCACGAGCAACCATATACTGGTAACGTGACTGATCATGCAAAGATCACGAATGATCATGCACTGTTCACGTGACTGATCATGTAATGATCACGTGACTGATCATGCACTGACCACGTGGCTATCATGCTCTGCTCACGTGGCTGATCATGCAACGATCACGCAGCAACCATGTACTGGTCACGTGACTGATCATGCACTGATCACGTAATTGATCCTGCACTGATCACGTGGCTCATCATGCACTGATCACGTGGCTGATCACACATGTATAACGTGACTGATCATGCACTGATCCCGTGGCTCTCATGCACCGATCACGTGGCTGTCATGCACTGATCACGCGGATATCATGCACTGATCACGTGGCTGATCACACACGATCACATGACTGATCATGCACTGATCACGTGGCTATCATGCACTGATCACGTGGCATCATGCACCGATCACGTGGCTGATCAGGCAATGATCACGCAGCTACCATGTACTGGTCACGTGACTGATCATGCACTGAGCACGTAATTGATCATGCACTGATCACGTGGCTGATCATGCACTGATCACGTGGCTATCATGCACTGATCACGTAACTGATCATGCACTGATCACGTGACTGATCATGCACTGATCACGCGGCTATCATGCACTGATCACGTGGCTGATCATGCACTGATCACGTGACTGATCATGCACTGATCTCGTGTCTGATCATGCACTGATCACGTGGCTATCATGCACTGCTCACGTGGCTGATCATGCCATGATCACGCAGCTACCATGTACTGGTCACATGACTGATCATGCACTGATCACGTGACTGATCATGCAGTGATCACGTGGCTATCATGAACTACTCACGTGGCTGATCATGCAATGATCATGTAGCTACCATGTACAGGTCACGTGAATGATCATACACCCATCAGGTGACTGATCATGCACTGATCACGTGGCTATCATGCACTGATCACGAGACTGATCATGCACTGTTCACGTCTATATCATGCACTGATCACATGACTGCCCGTGCACTGATCACGTGGATGATCATACACTAATCTTGTGACAGATCATGCACTGATCACGTGGCTGATCATGCACTGATACCGTGACTGAGCATGGACTGATCACATGACTATCATGTAGTGATCACGTGACTTAATGGCGCTGATCATGTGACTGATCATGCGCTGATCATGTTTGCTATCATACACTGATCATGTGCCTCTGGAGGCAATAAACAAAGAGCTGAGTAGGCACGAATCAAACAGTCAGCAGGCAATAATCATGGAACTCAGGTGTGAGGAATCATGCTGCTCAGCTGGCAATAATCAAGCAGCTGAGCAGGCAGGAATTACGCAGCACAGCTGGCAATTGTCAAGCAGATGACAGGCAGGAATCGTGCAGCTCAGCTGGCAATTGTCAAGCAGATGAGCAGACAGTAATCACGCAGCTCAGCAGGCCCAGATCACGTGACTGAGCATGCACTGTTCACGTGGCTGATCATACACTGATCACGCGATGATCATGCACTGATCACGTGGCTATCATGCACTGATCACGTGGCTGATCATACACTGTTCACGTGTCTGACCATGCACTGATCACGTGGCTGATCATACACTGCTCACGTAACTGATCATGCACTGATCACGTGGCTATCATGCACTGATCACGTGGCTGAACATGCACTGTTCACGTGGCTGATCACACACCTGTCACGCGACATATCATGCACTGATCACGTGGCACTCATGCACTGATCACGTGGCTGATCATACTCTGCTCACGTAACTCATGCACACATCACGTGGCTATCATGCACTGCTCACGTGGCTCGTCATGGAATGATCACGAGCAACCATATACTGGTAACGTGACTGATCATGCAAAGATCACGCAAATGATCATGCACTGTTCACGACTGATCATGGTACTGATCACGTGACTGATCATGCACTGACCACGTGGCTATCATGCTCTGCTCACGGCTGATCATGCAACGATCACGAGCAACCATGTACTGGTCACGTGACTGATCATGCACTGATCACGCAATTGATCCTGCACTGATCACGTGGCTCATCATGCACTGATCACGTGGCTGATCACACATGTATCACGTGACTGATCATGCACTGATCCCGTGGCTCTCATGCACTGATCACGTGGCTGTCATGCACTGATCACGTGGATATCATGCACTGATCACGTGGCTGATCACACACGTATCACATGACTGATCATGCACCGATCACGTGGCTATCATGCACTGATCACGTGGCTATCATGCACTGATCACGTGGCTGATCAGGCAATGATCACGTAGCTACCATGTACTGGTCACGGACTGATCATGCACTGAGCACGTAATGATCATGCACTGATCATGTGGCTGATCATGCACTGATCACGTGGCTGATCATACACTGATCACATAACTGATCATGCTCTGATCACGTGACTGACCATGCACTGATCACGTGGCTATCATGCACTGATCACTTGGCTGACATACACTGATCACGTGCCTGGTCATGCACTGATCACGTGGCTGATCATGCACTGATCACGTGACTGATCATGCACTGATCTCGTGTCTGATCATGCACTGATCACGTGGCTATCATGCACTGCTCACGTGGCTGATCATGCCATGATCACGCAGCTACCATGTACTGGTCACATGACTGATCATGCACTGATCACGTGACTGATCATGCAGTGATCACGTGGCTATCATGAACTACTCACGTGGCTGATCATGCAATGATCATGTAGCTACCATGTACAGGTCACGTGAATGATCATACACCCATCAGGTGACTGATCATGCACTGATCACGTGGCTATCATGCACTGATCACGAGACTGATCATGCACTGTTCACGCTATATCATGCACCGATCACATGACTGCCCGCACTGATCACGTGGATGATCATACACTAATCTTGTGACAGATCATGCACTGATCACGTGGCTGATCATGCACTGATACCGTGACTGAGCATGGACTGATCACATGACTATCATGTAGTGATCACGTGACTTAATGGCGCTGATCATGTGACTGATCATGCGCTGATCATGTTTGCTATCATACACTGATCATGTGCCTCTGGAGGCAATAAACAAAGAGCTGAGTAGGCACGAATCAAACAGTCAGCAGGCAATAATCATGGAACTCAGCTGTGAGGAATCATGCTGCTCAGCTGGCAATAATCAAGCAGCTGAGCAGGCAGGAATTACGCAGCACAGCTGGCAATTGTCAAGCAGATGACAGGCAGGAATCGTGCAGCTCAGCTGGCAATTGTCAAGCAGATGAGCAGACAGTAATCACGCAGCTCAGCAGGCCCAGATCACGTGACTGAGCATGCACTGTTCACGTGGCTGATCATACACTGATCACGTGATGATCATGCACTGATCACTTGGATATCATGCACTGATCACGTGGCTGATCATACACTGTTCACGTCTGACCATGCACTGATCACGTGGCTGATCATACACTGCTCACGTAACTGATCATGCACTGATCACGTGGCTATCATGCACTGATCACGTGGCTGAACATGCACTGTTCACGTGGCTGATCACACACCTGTCACGTGACATATCATGCACTGATCACGTGGCACTCATGCACTGATCACGTGGCTGATCATACTCTGCTCACGAACTCAGCTGCACACATCACGTGGCTATCATGCACTGCTCACGTGGCTCGCCATGGAATGATCACGTAGCAACCATATACTGGTAACGTGACTGATCATGCAAAGATCACGTAAATGATCATGCACTGTTCACGTGACTGATCATGTACTGATCACGTGACTGATCATGCACTGACCACGTGGCTATCATGCTCTGCTCACGTGGCTGATCATGCAACGATCACGTAGCAACCATGTACTGGTCACGTGACCGATCATGCACTGATCGCATTGATCCTGCACTGATCACGTGGCTCATCATGCACTGATCACGTGGCTGATCACACATGTATCACGTGACGATCATGCACTGATCCCGTGGCCTCATGCACTGATCACGGCTGTCATGCACTGATCACGTGGATATCATGCACTGATCACGTGGCTGATCACACACGTATCACATGACTGATCATGCACTGATCACGTGGCTATCATGCACTGATCACGTGCTATCATGCACTGATCACGTGGCTTATCAGGCAATGATCACGGAGCGACCATGTACTGGTCACGAATCATGCACTGAGCACGTAATTGATCACGCACTGATCATGTGGCTGATCATGCACTGATCACGGCTGATCATACACTGATCACATAACTGATCATGCACTGATCACGTGACTGATCATGCACTGATCACGTGGCTATCATGCACTGATCACTTGGCTGGACATACACTGATCACGCGCCTGGTCATGCACTGATCACGCTGATCATGCACTGATCACGTGACTGATCATGCACTGATCTCCTGTCTGATCATGCACTGATCACGTGGCTATCATGCACTGCTCACGTGGCTGATCATGCCATGATCACGCAGCTACCATGTACTGGTCACATGACTGATCATGCACTGATCACGTGACTGATCATGCAGTGATTACGTGGCTATCATGAACTACTCACGTGGCTGATCATGCAATGATCATGTAGCTACCATGTACAGGTCACGTGAATGATCATACACCCATCAGGTGACTGATCATGCACTGATCACGTGGCTATCATGCACTGATCACGAGACTGATCATGCACTGTTCACGCTATATCATGCACTGATCACATGACTGCCCGCGGCACTGATCACGATGATCATACACTAATCTTGTGACAGATCATGCACTGATCACGTGGCTGATCATGCACTGATACCGTGACTCAGCATGGACTGATCACATGACTATCATGTAGTGATCACGTGACTTAATGGCTCTGATCATGTGACTGATCATGCGCTGATCATGTTTGCTATCATACACTGATCATGTGCCTCTGGAGGCAATAAACAAAGAGCTGAGTAGGCACGAATCAAACAGTCAGCAGGCAATAATCATGGAACTCAGGTGTGAGGAATCATGCTGCTCAGCTGGCAATAATCAAGCAGCTGAGCAGGCAGGAATTACGCAGCACAGCTGGCAATTGTCAAGCAGATGACAGGCAGGAATCGTGCAGCTCAGCTGGCAATTGTCAAGCAGATGAGCAGACAGTAATCACGCAGCTCAGCAGGCCCAGATCACGTGACTGAGCATGCACTGTTCACGTGGCTGATCATACACTGTTCACGTGATGATCATGCACTGATCACTTGGATATCATGCACTGATCACGTGGCTGATCATACACTGCTCACGTGTCTGACCATGCAGTGCTCACGTGGCTGATCATACACTGCTCACGTAACTGAACATGCACTGTTCACGTGGCTGATCACACACCTGTCACGTGACATATCCTGCACTGATCACGTGGCACCATGCACTGATCACGTGGCTGATCATACTCGCTCACGAACTCATGCACACACATCACGCTATCATGCACTGCTCACGTGGTTCGTCATGGAATGATCACGTAGCAACCATATACTGGTCACGTGACTGATCATGCACAGATCACGAATGATCATGCACTGTCACGTGGACTGATCATGTACTGATCACGTGACTGATCATGCACTGATCACGTGGCTATCATGCTCTGCTCACGTGGCTGATCATGCAACGATCACGTAGCAACCATGTACTGGTCACGTGACTGATCATGCACTGATCACGTAATTGATCCTGCACTGATCACGTGGCTCATCATGCACTGATCACGTGGCTGATCACGCACGTCGCGGATGATCATGCACTGATCCCGTGGCTCTCATGCACTGATCACGTATGGCACATGCACTGATCACGTGGATATCATGCACTGATCACGTGGCTGATCACACACGTATCACCTGACTGATCATGCACTGATCACGTGGCTATCATGCACTGATCACGTGACTATCATGCACTGATCACGTGGCTATCAGGCACTGACTACGTGGCTATCATGCACTGATCACGTGACTGATCATGCACTGATCACGCATTGATCATGCACTGATCACGTGGCTGATCATGCACTGATCACGTGGCTGATCATGCACTGATCACGTGACTGATCACACTGATCACGTGACTGATCATGCACTGATCACGTGGCTATCATGCACTGATCTTGCTGATCATACACTGATCACGCGACTGATCATGCACTGATCACGTGACTGATCATGCACTGATCACGTGGCCTATCATGCACTGCTCACGTGGCTGATCATGCCATGATCACGCAGCTACCATGTACTGGTCATGACTGATCATGCACTGATCACGTGACTGATCATGCAGTGATCACGGCTATCATGAACTACTCACGGCTGATCATGCAATGATCATGTAGCTTACCATGTACAGGTCACGTGAATGATCATACACCCATCAGGTGACTGATCATGCACTGATCACGTGGCTATCATGCACTGATCACGAGACTGATCATGCACTGTTCACGCCTATATCATGCACTGATCACATGACTGCCCGCACTGATCACGTGGATGATCATACACTAATCTTGTACAGATCATGCACTGATCACGTGGCTGATCATGCACTGATACCGTGACCGAGCATGGACTGATCACATGACTATCATGTAGTGATCACGTGACTTAATGGCGCTGATCATGTGACTGATCATGCGCTGATCATGTTTGCTATCATACACTGATCATGTGCCTCTGGAGGCAATAAACAAAGAGCTGAGTAGGCACGAATCAAACAGTCAGCAGGCAATAATCATGGAACTCAGGTGTGAGGAATCATGCTGCTCAGCTGGCAATAATCAAGCAGCTGAGCAGGCAGGAATTACAGCACAGCTGGCAATTGTCAAGCAGATGACAGGCAGGAATCGTGCAGCTCAGCTGGCAATGTCAAGCAGATGAGCAGACAGTAATCACGCAGCTCAGCAGGCCCAGATCACGTGACTGAGCATGCACTGTTCACGGCTGATCATACACTGATCACGCGATGATCATGCACTGATCACTTGGATATCATGCACTGATCACGTGGCTGATCATACACTGTTCACGTGTCGACCATGCACTGATCACGGGGCTGATCATACACTGCTCACGAACTGATCATGCACTGATCACGTGGCTATCATGCACTGATCGCGTACATCATGCACTGATCACG